>NC_064619.1:492406890-492709920 GCF_023898315.1 Schistocerca nitens | reverse complement strand
AAAGGTTCTGAGTTTAAATAAAATCGGCAGTTGACACAAAGGTATGTTTACTTGTGTGCTTCTTGACTGTTAACAATAAATGCTGGGAGATACAAATATACCACCAGGAATATGATGATCTGGTAGAGCTCATTACTGATTATAATAAGACACATTCAATAGTAGTTTTGTGACGGTGAAAGTGATATGTTTATAAACGAGTTACTGAATATCCAACATCAATATCATATTTTCTCATCTGAAAGTTTGCCTAAGTGTGTCAGGAGGCTGTCCAAAAACCCTGAAACTTAGACTGACTTGACTTTAACTTCAGCTGGAAGTTTAAGTTTTCTCTTCTCAACATCCATCAATTTATTTTGAACATCAGTTACTGACTGACTCTTGTGTGACATTCTCCAGCCGTTCCTTCTGCGGCAAGGGATGTGTTACTACTCACAGACAAAGAAGACGATTTTGAAACTGGACGGGCCAACATTTCGTCGAAAATGTCTTCATCTCGATCCATTATAGCAGGCCTAACAATATTTTACAATAAATTGCCTTTTTCATGGTGTGAACTGATTGGTCAAATATTTCAAGCTGTCAAAGAACAGACACTTAGAGCATGATATAACTGCCATGGGCCATTATTAGTATGACTATAAGGCCTTTGAAACTCATTGTGTCTGCTTCTAGTCAGCACTGCAGTGTTGGTACTGTAGTCACAAGACGTTCTCAATTTGATAACTGGCAGGAAACTTGAAAATTGACAGGAGATTTAAATATTAAAGATGGCAGTGGGCAGTAAATTTAAAAAATGAGGGTGCATATACCTGTGTGTGTGAACACACATGCTCACTACATGTACACACACACAGAAATATACCTGCATTGCGTAAAATGTCGCCAAAAATATTGTCAACAGCAACCATTTTTTACTGACTATAAAAAATCGCTTATGGATTGGTTCTCTTGTCTCAACTGTAAATTGTTTTGGCAGCTATACATCATTCACTACAGAATGTTAGAATGAGTAAATAACATAGTCTCCATAAATACTTCAAAATTAATTACAGAACAACAAAATTAAGTATGGTGGTCCTATCATTTTCTCGACATACATTTTAACAGAGCTTTCAATTAAAATTTACTATAATTTTGTCTTTTACACAAAACTGTCTTGTGACGATTTGTTTACATGTGTTGAGTTTAGTAATTTCCTTAGTCTCATGTAATTACTTAGAACATTAGTAAACTTTGATACATAAGTTGCTTATAAAGATAGAAAATGTGGTGTCACAGCCAGACACCACACGTGCTAGGTGGTAGCTTAAATCGGCCGCCGTCCTGTAGTACATGTCGGACCCGCGTGTCGCCACTGTGTGATCGCAAACCTAGCGCCACCACAAGGCAGGTCTCGAGAGACTGACTCGAACTCACCCCAGTTGTATGGACGACAGAGCTAGCGACTAGACGTACGAAGCCTTTCTCTCTCATTAGCCGAGAGACAGAATAGCCTTCAGCCAAGTTAATGGCTACGAACTAGCAAGGCGCCATTAGCCTTACAGTGATTGTAATTAGAGTCTCACTTGTGTTCACCATAGAGATGTACAAGAAGAAATTAAAGATAAGTATATGAGAAACTCCGTTCTTTTCTTCATAGCATTAATTACGTATCCTGTTCCAGTACTTCACGCCCGTCTGCGTTAGTCTCGCGTGCCTTTTTGAGCCACCTCTATCTACAAGGTGTTGGGCCAGCTGCCGACACATCACATGGCGACGAGTCTACAAAGGCTCTTGTGTTTTACTTTGCCCTAATTTCTTTGTGTCATGGCTTCGCCACAATCTCCAGATGTCCTGTCCGAATTTTATCGCTTGCAGAATCAGCAGACACAGGCGTTATTGGATGCTCTTGGACAGCTCGTCCAGGGTCAACGTGCGCTGCACACCGATGTGGCCGCCGCCGCTTCATCGCTACCGCCGCCACAACATGCTGTTGCACCTCAATTCAGACCCTTTGACGCAACCCAAGAGTCCTGGCAGGAGTGGTCCCGCCAGTTCGACTTCCACCTAGCAGCCTACAGAATTCAAGGTAATGAGCGGCAGCCGTTTTTGCTTTCTTGTGTCGGTGTGTCCACCTACCGAGTGATAGTGAAGTTGTTTCCCCGGCGCGACGTAGCAACTCTGTCCTACGAAGAACTTTTGTCTGCTTTAGATGCCTATTTCAAGGAAACAGTAAATGTCGTTGCAAAAAGGTATACGTTCTTTCGTACAAAACGTACGGCCGATCAGACTAATAGGGAGTGGGTTGCGACATTGCAAGGACTTACTAGGGAGTGTGCATTTGAATGCGAATGTGGACTTCCTTATTCAGATACTATGGTGCGTGATGCAATAGCACAGAACGTTTCTGATGTTCGCATACGGGAACAGATTTTGAAACTAGTTAATCCCTCCCTTCAACAAGTGATATACATATTGGATAGGCAAGACTCACTTGACTTTGCTCAGGAATCATTTGCAACTTCGCCGGCAGTGTGTCACATTAACCGGCCCGCCGGGCCCGCTGCACGGGACGCTAGGCGGCCCTCGCGCCCGTCAGCGCAGCGGCAGCCTAGCTCGCAAACACGTGCGCCGCGTAAGCAAGCTAATGCAGTGAAATCATGCCCGCGGTGTGGAACTAGACATTCGCGTGACAATTGCCCGTCACGCCAAGCTATTTGCTTTTACTGTCATAAGAAAGGACATGTCCAAAGTGTTTGCCAGAAAAAGCTCAGATCAGACACTCACACCAATTCCAGGCCCTTTGCTTTGCGCCGGAATCGAACCAAGGAAACTCAGGCTCGTGAACCTTCGCCCATGGATATTCATGTAGTTCATTCCACCCCGTCCGGTGACAGTGTTCATTCCACAAAAAGTGTGCGTCGACGTCGACGGAAGTCCCGTCACGTCGCACGTGATTCTGTCCCAGTGTCTGTTCCAGTTGCACAACACAGTCGCTTTTGTCGTCAGCAGGACAATAAACTTTTTGTAGACTTAGACTTTGCAGACAAAGTGATACCATTCCAGCTCGATACCGGAGCTGCAGTTTCATTGCTCAATCACGACACGTACAACCAACTGGGCAAACCTCCGTTGCGTGCCGCAAATGTTCAGCTCAATAGTTACTCAGGCCAGAAAATACCAGTGTTAGGACAGTGCAGCCTTCTTGCAACATACAAGGGACAAACAAAACTTGTGTCATTTTACGTTCTTCGTTCTTCTACTGCAGTGAACTTGTTTGGTTTAGATTTATTTCAGTTGTTTAATTTGTCTATAGTAAATCAGGTCCTCTCAGTGATTCAGACTGTGCCTTCCGCCAGTGTTTCTAGTCTATGTGAGGAATTTGCAGACATTTTTGCACCGGGCCTTGGTTGCGCTAAGAACTATGCAGCACATTTGGAACTGAAAGCAAACGCGCAACCGAAGTTTTTCAGAGCGCGCACTGTTCCCCACGCATTGCGTGATGAGGTCGCAAGAACATTACACGATTTAGAATCTCAAGGTGTAATTGAACGTGTGCAGGCTTCTCTCTGGGCCTCACCCTTAGTAATTTTGCCAAAACCTTCCGGAAAATTGAGACTTTGTGTGGACTTCAAGGCAACTGTGAATCCACAACTTGTGACTGCTACTTTTCCTTTGCCCCGCCCGGAAGATCTTTTTGACAAACTGTGCCCGGGAAAATATTTTTCAAAGTTGGACCTAGCAGATGCGTACTTGCAGATACCGGTGGACGAAGAATCCCAGCGCGTCTTGGTGGTAAACACGCATCTTGGTTTGTATCGCTTCAAAAGACTGCCATTCGGGTGTGCGTCCGTCCCTCATTGTTTCAGCAATATTTACAAACTGTTTGTGCGTCGGTCCCTACTGCTGCGAACTATCTGGACGATATTGTGATCTCCGGAAAGACAGAAGCCGAACATTTGCAAAATCTCCGAACATTATTTCAGGTCTTGCGCCAAAATGGTCTTCGCTTGAGGAAGGACAAATGTGTGTTTTTTGCTCGGGACTTACCCTACCTGGGCCATGTCCTTAATGCCCAAGGAATACATCCGAGTCCCGAGCACCTCCGTGCCATACAGGAGTTGCCGTCACCGCAGAACTTGAAACAGCTACAGAGTGTGCTGGGTAAAATAAATTATTATCATACATTTCTGCGCAATGCTTCTTCCATTTCAGCTCCGCTTCATCGCTTACGCCGTAAAGGTGTTCCGTTCGTCTGGACGACGGAATGCGAACGCGCCTTTCGCCAGTTGAAATCGGCGTTACTTTCTCATACTTGCCTTACGCCATTCGATCCCCGAAAACCCCTTTTGTTGATGGTAGATGCATCGGATTTCGGGATCGGTGCTGTGCTTGCGCACAAAGATGGATCTCATGATCGCCCTATTGCCTTTGCGTCAAAATTGCTCTCATCTGCGCAAAGAAATTATTCCCAGATAGAGAAAGAAGCTTTGGCTCTCGTATTTGGTTTTACAAAGTTTCATGATTTCTTGTACGGTCGTCACTTTACCATCATCACCGATCACAAACCTTTGACATCGCTTTTTCATCCGAACAAGCCTGTACCTCCACGTACAGCGCAGAAATTCATTCGCTGGTCTCTTTTCCTCTCGCAGTACCGCTACGATATCTTGTATCGGTCCACTGCTACGCACGGAAACGCTGATGCGTTGTCCCGTTTGCCTGTTGCTGAGGATAAAGCATTTGATTCTTCCGAACTTGCTTGCATGTTCATTGATGCGGAAACCGATGACGTGGTCGTATCGTTTCCGATTGATTTTCGTCGTGTCGCTACAGCCACAGCTGCTGACCCTGTCCTTGCTCCCGTTTTGCGTTTTGTTGCTACGCAATGGCCCTTGTCCAAGTCACGGATCGAGGATCCGCTGGTTCGCCGATTTTTTGCTCACAAGGAGAGACTTTTTGTACGACGTGGTGTTTTGTTGTTGCGTTCTGATAATGATCAGTCCCGAGTCGTGGTCCCACGTTCGTTACAGTCCTCTGTCTTACGGCTTCTTCACCACGGACATTGGGGTATAGTGCGTACGAAACAACTTGCTCGTCAGCACTGTACTTGGTTCGGAATCGATGCTGCGATTACGAATATGTGCTCCTCTTGCGTGGCGTGTGCCGAACATCAATCCGCACCGCCGCGGAAATTCTTTGCATGGCCGAAAGCCACTTCCCCTTGGCAACGCTTGCACATCGATTTTGCTGGTCCATTCTAGAATGCTCGTTGGTTGGTTGTGGTCGATGCTTTCAGTAATTTTCCTTTTGTTGTCCGGATATCTTCCACGACGTCTTCTGCCACAATCCAAGCCTTGTCTGCTATCTTTTGCATTGAAGGTCTTCCGCAGACTATTGTTTCCGACAATGGCCCACAATTCATGTCCGCAGAATTTCAGTCCTTCTGCAAGGCCAAATGTATTCAACATCTGACGTCCGCGCCGTTTTCGCCTCAGTCAAACGGTGCCGCGGAACGATTGGTCCGGACTTTCAAGTCACAGATGTTGAAATTGAAAGAGTCGCATTCTCGGGAGGGCGCATTATTGCTCTTTTTGTCCTCGTATCGCTCTCAGCCCCGCGATGGTCACTCGCCGGCTGAGTTGCTCCATGGTCGTTCTCATCGAACCTTGATGTCTTTGCTGCATCCGCCTCATCAGGTTCCAGTGCAGCGGCAGACTACTGCTTTTGCTCCTGGCGACGTTGTTTTCTATCGCACCTATCGCGGTTCACGGCGTTGGCTCGCAGGGCGCATTCTTCGCTGCCTCGGCCGCGCGATGTATTTGGTTTTGGGGGCCTCTGGTGAGGTGCGTCGGCATCTCAATCAGCTGCGCCTCTGTCGTCGCCCGGGTTCTGCCGCTCCCCGTCTGCTTTCAGCGACGGAGCCGTCGGGTCAGCGCCCTGGGGACCCATCTACTGGCTCGCCTCATCCCCAGGTGTTACCGACACTGCCTTCCATTTTGCCTCATGGCGTCGCGCCGCCGCCGCAGCCGCCGCAGCCGCCTCCGGCGCCGCCCGCAGTGGACGCTTCGCTGCAGCCTCCACGCGCCTCCCTGGGTCACGCGCCGCCGATCGCTTCCCGTGACCAGCTGTCCTCCGCCATGGAACTCTTGCCCGCTCCGGACCAGATGTCGTCATCGCGCGTCGGATTCTCCGACCGCATGGAGGTCGACCCTTCGGCCCCTCCTGTCTCTTTACGGGCGCATACACCGCATGTTGACGTGCACCCTGGACTAGGTTTTCAGGCGTTTCCTAGCTCCCCTCGGACCGAATGGCCGGGTGCGGGTGGCACAGCCTCGCCTGTTGTTAGGCTCCCCACCTTATCGCATACGTCAACATGGGGTCCTCCCCACGGCGGGCGGAAGCCTTATCTCACGACCGTTCGCCGATTTGCGGGGGAGGAATGTGGTGTCACAGCCAGACACCACACGTGCTAGGTGGTAGCTTAAATCGGCCGCGGTCCTGTAGTACATGTCGGACCCGCGTGTCGCCACTGTGTGATCGCAAACCTAGCGCCACCACAAGGCAGGTCTCGAGAGACTGACTCGAACTCACCCCAGTTGTACGGACGACAGAGCTAGCGACTAGACGTACGAAGCCTTTCTCTCTCGTTAGCCGAGAGACAGAATAGCCTTCAGCTAGCGTTCTCGCTTCCCACGCCCGGGTTCCCGGGTTCGATTCCCGGCGGGGTCAGGGATATTCTCTGCCTCGTGATGGCTGGGTGTTGTGTGATGTCCTTAGGTTAGTTAGGTTTAAGTAGTTCTAAGTTCTAGGGGACTGATGACCAGAGATGTTAAGTCCCATAGTGCTCAGAGCCGATCCTATTTAAAGTATTTATACAGTAATTTTAAAAAACTTACATTTTGTGTCATTTAAGTCAAAAATATATAAAACATAACTCTTATTAAGTCTTTCACTCTACTCTTCTACAGTTAAACCTGTCAAAGCGAGTAGCACTTTATCAGCTATCGAAAACGCATTTCAAGCTGATGAATTTGTAAAAATTCAGTATGTGAGAGCCAGGGGGTGTACAAAAACCGAAATAAAATTGGCACTTGGTCTATGAGACAAAAAAGTTAGTGTATTTCTCTCAATGAAAGAACAGAACCTTAATATGCTGCCAGACACTCCACTACCACAGACTGTCATCAGTTTTACTGCCCTTTGTACTCACTGGAGATGAGGCATACGCATTGTTGAGTCTTTTGTCAAACCTCACAGCTGACAGGTTTTAGATCGAGTAAAAGAATATTTTAATGAAGACGTTTCCAGAAAATGAGGAATATTTGAATCTCTTTACAGAATAATGAGCGCTATATAGGAAATATTTTGGAAGCCAATAGAAACTTCACCACAATTTGCTGAGGCTATTGTCAATCGTATGAGTTCTACATAATGTGGATCTCTGAGTGTCGATGAGCAAGTGATGGCAGAAATCGAATTTTCTTAGCAAGACACTCAAAAAGCAGGACGAAATTTTAACATGGTCTCAGATCAACCCGTCCAAATAAGAAGCGCTCTGACAAACTCCCTCTCACAAAATAAATTATAATTTTCATGTTACGTGTTTGTCAGCTGTCCTACTTGTAACTTTAATATCATCTCTCGTTTTCAGACAATAAGAGAGGAAATTTATTCTGTACTTTCTCGTAGTCTGTAATTCTACTGCTACCGCATCCCTTAATTTGTCCAGAATGAATCTGTTGTGATGATTATTGTCTCTCTGGCCCTATGAAGTAAATTGAATAAAAGCGGCTGCCATCAAGGTGTCCATTGTTGCCATTTTATTAACATTACAAGAGAAAGACAAGGGCCAGCAAGAATACCAAGCGAAGCTGACGCTGCTGTCCTCAGCAATAGACTGATGTTGCTGGTATGCCCAGACATCAGGCTATGAAAGTTGTTCTTACGTTTTGATTAACAAGTACCTTGTAAATGACGACACAAAATTCAGGCTATACTTTAGATTAAATGTCAGTCAGTTTGCACATGTTTTACTACCTATAGAAAGTGATATACGGAAAAACGTCATGTGACCAGTTCAAGAAACTCATCAATGGAGCTGAAAGATCACAGTGATGTTAAGCTAGCGTAACTTTCTTCTCTTATGTAAATTTGTGTTGATGTGATCAGAATTACCTTCAACTGCATGGAAGTTGTATGTTCATTTGAAATTTTTGGTGGAGCTTGCATCTCTCTCATCTCAGGCTTTTCCAGATTAAGTGGTATGGATACAATTTCTCTGTTACCTCTGGAATATGTCACAATGTTGTAAGCAAATCTGTCGATCATTCTATCCAAGTGAGAGAGAAAAATATTGGAGACGGACAGGGAACACAATATTTCTTGTAGTAGCTTCTTATATGTTAATAAGCCATATTTATCATTCGCAAATGCAAAGTAGTGGAAACAATCGGCAGATTTAAGCAGTCTGTTTAATATCAACTAATTTACTTAAGGTATTTCCCGTTGAGTTGTCTCCAGGATAGCCAAGCGATCATACCAAACCCATATAATTGGTTTCGCTAAGGCATTTTGTCCTATTCCAAGCTTTTTTTCTCTTTTATTTCTCCATATGAGTCCTGAATGTTTCTTCCTCTATTCTTGCATATTACACTAAGAGATATGAAATTTAAGTTTATTCAGAATAAAACTACACTATTTCAATAACACGTTTTTGAGGTTCTTGGTAACATGAGAATATTATGCATCTCCAGAATTTTCCTTCGAATTTATACAGGGTGAATCAGTAGAATTGTGGAAGGAGTACTGTGCACTCTAGTCTATAAACTTCCCTAATTTACTTGCAAGTTCATTCAGCAGCGAAACTTCTGGAACAAGCAAAGGAATTTTCGACCAAATGGAAGTATCTTATCTATGCAGGTGTTATAAATGGCAAGAATGAGTTAGCCACCTTAGTCTGGTTCCCTTCACTACAAACACTACAATCATAGAGATTGGATCATATGGAAAAGAAGTTCACAGTGGAATCAAACCAAAAAATCAGAAATATTTAACTTACTTAGTCGAATGACATTTTATTCATCTCCAATTAATATTCAGGATCGTGATATTGTGTCAGTATACGTTGTAGTAGGGGATTAAGCATTCTGTCTTGTCAGACACATGACGAAAGCATACTCAAAAAGCAAAGCATGCCAAATTTTACAAAAGAGAATTTTCTGTTACAGACTGTTGGGTCATAAGAGTCTCAGAAAACAGTTTTGTACTTCTGGCCGATTTTTAGAGTGTTGTACCAACCAAAGTGCCGTTAAACTGGCTATATGCCACAAACTAGTTATTACAGCACATTGTTTGCATTAACTGTTGACTCCAGCGCGTTGTGAAAGAGATGATTGTTTGCATTAACTGTTGACTCCAGCGCGTTATGAAAGAGATGCATTATGTTTTCACTGTAGTTTTACCTACAGCTACAAATTTGTAGTGTGACAAGAGACGTTCTATGTAACTGCCTACCTGGTTGTCATTATCCAATTTTCGACTTGTGAGAACTTTTTGTTTATTGAATTCAGGGAAAGATATTATGTGAACGAAATCTCAAGAATAAATCGTTTTTCTCTGCTCCAGACGTGATCTCTGTCAGAAATCTCCAATAAATAAGTTAAACATCACACTTCATGTGTCACTAGCACATCAAGAGCAATGCGATTTCATTATGAGTAACAATGGCTAGGTTTATACAAGTAATTAACCTTTATCACATTTTATGATCGCCCTACTTAATTCTAACACGAAAATGTTACTCAGAGTTAAATCACTTATTTTATACAATTCTAGTGGTACACAGGAAAAGCAGAATTGCGATATACAAAGCATTACTTCTGTGTGGCAATGATTGTACTGAAAATAGTGAAAGACATTTCTTTTGTATGGTAAGAACAATTCCTGAACATGTACATCATTTGGACTTGTTTGCTGATCATGATCTTCCAATTAAAATAACAAAACTTACGAAAATACATTGCCAGAAAAAAATAGCGCCAGTTAGTACTGGTGCCAGGCATGGAAAGGTAAGAGCCATGAGCAGCACCAACAGCATGTGGGACATTTGGATGTGACAGAGACCTGATGCTGGACCATATGAGGACATAAGGGTAGGCATATTTGTCACAGTTTCAGTCAACTACATCTAACTACTACTAGAGAGGATTGTTGTATTGCGCACCAGCCATATTGTAACACTTCACGTCTGTGCCTGCCATCTGAGAACAAGTAATGGTCTTCATGCAACAATTCTGAGTCATCCAGTACTAATGGTCTGACAAGGGGAAGGTCTCAGACATGGCCAACCAATTCGTCTCAAATTTTGCAGGTTGCTTATGTACAACTTAAAACGAAGGACTCTAAGATATCTTGGCTCAACGCCCTCCCATTTTTGAGAAAATCTGCCCTAAAGATTATGACGAGCAATCGACTCAAAATTGGCGGAATCGATAGAAAATTGTAAATGGAGCATTTTTAATCATCAGGTATGAGGTCCACAAAAGCATACTTTCCAGAAATTGAGGAAAGAAACTTTTACAACTGTCGCTTATCTACCCATATGGTAAACGCTTTTTTGCAGATAGCGCCGATAGCGCAACGGCCAAGGTTACTGGCTGGAAAGTGGAGAATACCGGTTCGAGTCTTTACGAAACCTTGCGGAAGTTATTCTCGTTTGTATTTTTCCATATCTCAATTTATAGGAATAGGAGGGTTAAAAAGGTAAGTAAATCAATAAGAAATGATAAAAAGATGGACACATAAATTTATCAAACCTCTTGGGATAGTAAACAACTAAAATGTTACTTCTGGTCACTTTACAGTGGCTCTTCCAGTCACTTTTACGTGTCCTTACTTTTCTTTGAACAACTAGAAGGATGGTACTTATAAATATTCGAAACAAATATACTCGCAGCACAGGGGCGACTCCTGTATAGGTTTGCAGGTTTGCGCTACCCCCAAGGAATAATTTCGTTCAACTGTGTTTGCCTTCTGAACTTCTATACTAGTGGAGAAGTAGCGCGCTGTTTATCTCTACTGAAATGCCTGGGCTCCAAACGCCGAACGCAGTGGAGTTGGACAGAATGTGCCGACGGCGACAGAGGGTTGCACCACCACCACCTAGAGACAGGTGGTGGTTGCACTGTGGCTGCAAACGCGGGCTTGGTGTCTCAGAGGGGGTGTGGGGTGCAGGGGCAACGCTTGGCAACACTGTGATCGTATGCAGGCCTTGTGTGTATAAACACCTCACCCAGGCCACCCTGCCAGCCGCAGGAAGAGGGCCCGAACTCTTCCGAAGGGAAAAGGAACTATTGGATCTTCGAACAAAGCGGGATTCTCGCGCCACCTTACCAGTTCAGGTGTAGCTGTGAGCGAAATAACTATTTCCTGTACGTTGTGTTAGTTATTTTAGCGTGTGCTACAGTGAATTTTTGAGGCTCAAGTGAAAAGTGAATACGTGAAATAATGAATCAGGTAATTTCATTGCTCACTGAACCCTTCAGTTCACGGAATTTTGAAGAAAAATTACAAATCAAGAGGCTAGGTAGGCCGTCTCCTGCTTTAACAATTTCGCAGACCATTAAAACGAAAAGTCGCCAATTCAACAGGAAATTTAACTCTGAATCACACAACCAGCATGAATGATTGTGTGATTATGACATGAAAAATGCCTTATTTTGATTTCCTTGTTTATTATTTGGAGGAGATCTTTCATGGTCTAAACACGGAGTCTGTGACATTCAACACCTCCATGACGAAATTAGAAAACACGAACTTTCTTCAGTCCATGTAAATAACGTTTTGAATATGGCACGTCTAGGCAATGTAAATATAGCTACCCAATTAGAAAGTGGGTAAGGAGGTCCGTGGCATTACACAACCAAAAAGTTACCGATAATAGGTACATATTGAATCTAATTATTAACTGTATTCGTTTCTGTGGTGCGTTGGGACTTGCCCTTAGAGGACACAATGAGACTGAATCATCTTCCAATCCTGGTGTTTTTCGTACTTTGATTAATTTTAGGGCAGAATTAGGCTCTGTATTAAAATCGCGTTTAGAGAAAGCTACAGTTCTCAAAGGAACCTCAAAAACCATCCAGAATGAACTCCTCCAGTGCATTCTTCAAGTCTGCCAAGAGGAAATTAGAAAGGAAATTAAGGGTGCTGAGTTTTTGGCCGCAATAGCTGACGAAAGCAGTGACGTAGCCTGTGTATTCCAGATGGCTATGGTATATATGTACATCATTAACGGAAAACCAGTTGAAAGATTTTGAGACTTCATAGCACCAGAAAAACATGATGCCCAGTCTTTGACATCGTCCACCATCGAACAGATAAATAATCATTTGGGGAATTGTCCACATAAGCTAATAGTGCAAACATATGATGGTCCTGCAGTCGTGAGTGGTTCATCACGTGGGGTGCAGGGCTCTTGTTAAGGAAAAGTTTCCCTATGCTTCATACATTCATTGTTATGCCCACAAGTTGAATCTCATTATGCTTAAAGCTGTTTCCATTAATAAAAATGTGCGAATATTCTTCACTAAACTTCAGGGATTTTCAGCATCTCCTCAAAGAACAGCAGTTCTAGACGCAATAGTACGAAAACGACTGCCACGTTCAGTGCCTACTCGTTGGAATTTTCAGTCAAGGAACGTCAATACCGTTTTCGAATATAGGGAAGATATTATCACGTGCATGAATAATATGAGCCAGGAGGAAAAGCTGTGTAATGAGAACATGATCTTGCAAGCCTGTGGCTTAGTAACAATTTTGAAGGATGAAAAGTTCATTTTCTGGCTTTCATTTTTTCATAAAATCATGATCCATATGGATATTTTGTATAACCAGCTACAAAAAAGGGATATTGACCCAACTTACGCACAAAATTAGCTTACAGCTTTTGAGCGTGAAGCAATCGATCATTAGGGAAGGAGTGAGTGAAAATTCAACGGGTTTACACGAGTAACATAAAAGAGGGAGAACTGAAGATGGCGCAGCGATGTGTAGTCTACTGTGGGAGGCAAAAGAAGTATGTGATGTCATACGTTACGAGGCAAAAGAGAGATTATAGTTCACTGGACACCTAGTTGCAGCCTCTCTCTTTCTACCAGAGAAATTCGCTACTTACTCTTCCAGTTTTCCAGAAACTTCTTCCAGAGCTGCTATTGAATGCTACTCTTTTTTGGAAGCAAGGAAACTTCGAACAGAACTCTCTGTTATTTATAGAAGAGAGGAGTTCAAAAGCATATGTGGAGCTTTGAGCTTTCTGGATTACACAACAGAAAATAATCTTTGTGATATACTGAACGAATCTGTGAAGCTCCTGAAAGCGATAACTACAATGACCACATCATAAGCAGAACGTTGTTTTTCTTCGCTGAAACGCATCAAAACCTATGGACCAAGAAAGACTATCAGCACTCGCGATACTCACTATTGAACGAGACCTCGTTTTAGGAATTGCAGACTGTAATCAAAGAGTGACTGAAAGATTTGCAAATTTGAAGGAAAGAAGAGTAGAGTTCCAAATTCAGAGATGAAATCGAGCGGCGTTAACATCAGTCCTGCTGAAAAATGTTAGTAAGGCATGCCTACCACTTTTTGAGTACATAGAGCTGCAGTTGATTTTAATTCCTTTTATTCTGCAAAAGTAATATCTTTTTCTGTGTACACCATTTGGTTTTATTATGAGAGGTGCGGGAGTTACACGAGCGAGTGGTCTGTTTATATCAGGCATTACAAAAACATGAGCAGTGTACTGATTTTCTCTCTTTTGTTGATGTTTCCCTTCATGAGCAAAGTGCACCACCATCTTCTTTGGTCACGAGCCGCCACTGTCGCGGCACCAAGAAAATCTAACGAATGCACTGAAAGGTGGCTACACTGAGCCACAGCGCCAGAGATCGCGCTAGAGAGTATTGTTCCGCCGCCTCCAGTGGCAGTGATTATTGAGAACTCGTAGTGGGCAGTGCTTAGATGGCAGACTAGAACACTCAAGTAGAAGGAAGATTGTCTACACACACACTTTGTTAAATCACTAAGCAGTATATACTTTTTTTTTTGGAGAGAGGAAGTAATTGCATATCTTGGCTCACTGACAGTTGTTCAGCAACTGTACATTTTGATCTGGCTTGGCAAACATTGGTCTTGACATGATGACTATGACGTTGACTAACTATTATTGACTGTTATACATTGCTGCCACTACCACTTGATACACATGATGAACATAAAATTTTGACAGAATTGCATTTACACAGTTAACACTATTCAACTACACAGTAGCACTAAATGTGGATGAAAGATGAGTGAGTGTGTTTTGTGTGTTTTCCTTTTATAATCCCAGAGAAGTGATCCCAACCTATCTCCTAAATATTATTTTACTTGTTTGTTGTGGCTTGCACTGACACCCATAAATATTATAGGTTTTCTGGTATTTGTGTATTGTAATAGTTAATAGGACAATTATCTGATATCATTTGTGTGTTTGTTATGATTTGTATGTTTAGTGTAAAAGCATTGTATGTGTATTCAAACTATTGTTCATGCCTGAACTGTCTAATTAGTGATGGTGCTGCACTTTTCAACATGATGTGTGACATTTAGTCATGTTTAATTTCTGCTGATGAACAGCGTGATTAGTGAAAGTGAATACTATGGACCGCGGTCTGCACCTGTTCAACATTGCTGGTGCCACTAATGGAACTGCTTATACTGAAATGGTGTTACTTGTTGATGTCTGCACCTGCTCAACATTGCTGGGTGCCACTGATGGACTGCTTCTACTGAAAAGATGTCACCTGTTGATGTCTGCACCTGCTCAACATTGCTGGGTGCCACTGATGGACTGCTTCTACTGAAAAGATGTCACCTGTTGGTGTCTGCACCTGCTCAACATTGCTGGGTGCCACTGATGGACTGCTTCTACTGAGAAGATGTCACCTGTTGGTGTCTGCACCTGCTCAACATTGCTGGGTGCCACTGATGGACTGCTTCTACCGAAATGGTGTTACTTGTTGATGTCTGCACCTGCTCAACATTGCTGGGTGCCACTGATGGACTGCTTCTACTGAAAAGATGTCACCTGTTGATATTTGCACCTGTTGACCATTGCTGGGTGCCACTGATGGACTGCTTCTACTGAAATGGTGTTACTTGTTGCTGTCTGCACCTGCTCAACATTGCTGGGTGCCACTGATGGACTGCTTCTACTGAAAAGATGTCACCTGTTGATATTTGCACCTGTTGACCATTGCTGGGTGCCACTGATGGACTGCTTCTACTGAAATGGTGTTACTTGTTGCTGTCTGCACCTGCTCAACATTGCTGGGTGCCACTGATGGACTGCTTCTACTGAAATGGTGTTACTTGTTGCTGTCTGCACCTGCTCAACATTGCTGGTGCCACTAATGGAACTGCTTATACTGAAATGGTGTTACTTGTTGGTGTCTGCACCTATTCAACATTGCTGGGTGCCACTGCACTGATGGACTGCTTCTACTGAAAAGATGTCACCTGTTGCTGTGTGCACCTGCTCAACATTGCTGGTGCCACTAATGGAACTGCTTATACTGAAATGGTGTTACTTGTTGGTGTCTGCACCTATTCAACATTACTGTGTGCCACTGATGGACTGTTTCTACTGAAAAAATGTCACTTGTTGGTACTTGCACCTGTTGACCATTGCTGGGTGCTATTGCTGGAACTGTCAACTGCTTATTCTTGAGCTATGGAAAGCGTTTATGTGAATATTTGTATAAACTCATTTTTTTGTGTATTACTGTTTGTGAAAAGTTATGAGACTCTTACCTGCACATATTCGTCATTGCTGACGCTATTGATTGAACTGTTTAACCACATAATACTTGTGTAAACTGTTATGTAAAGTCACATGTATGAAAGAATTTGTATTGCTTACTGTATTTTATATATTAGGTTATTGAAAGGTCAGTGCAAAGCCAAAACTTTATCTAGTTATATGATATTTACGCATGAATATTATCTTTTATTTTTGTCTGTATTTTTTTGACGAATTTGGTGGTATTTTCACCACCAATGCTGGCAAAAATACCATCAAATTCTAGCCCGTGGAGGAAGGGCATATGAAAGGTGGCTACACTGAGCCACAGCGCCAGAGATCGCGCTAGAGAGTATTGTTCCGCCGCCTCCACTGGCAGTGATTATTGAGAACTCGTAGTGGGCAGTGCTTTGGGAGAACTCGTAGTAGTCAGTGCTGAGATGTCGTAGTGAGGAGTGTTTGTTGAGATGAGCTAGTAGGCAGTGCTTGCTGAGATGTGATACTGAAAAGTTCTTGTTGAGATGTGATAGTAGCGAGTCGGTGTGGAGAGATTGTAATGTCTAGAGTGCTTTTCATCAATATAAATTAAGGTAACAAACTACTTTTCTTTTCTTTCTCATTATTTCAATGTCCTGAATAATGTGTCATTACAGGTTCAGTCAACAAAGCATCTGGCTTGTGTTCTTGTATTAGAGTGTAATTCTGGTTTTCTTGAGTAATTATGGTATTTCTATTTTCTTTAATTAATTCAGTATAAATGATATTTAAAATTTCTTGTGTTGTTGAAGAAGAACCGTGCCAGATGCGTACGTTGAGTCATACTTCCACACACAGAACAGTTACACTTGTGCTTTGGTTTCGTAGGTTTTATAGTTGCTGGGGACTTAATTAATTAATTGTGTTAATGAAAATTTCCATTTCATTCTTTGTTGTTGTTCTATGCAGTCAGATTGCGCAATAATACTAGTCAGGGCCAACCGTTTACGAGACTTCGTAACCGGACAAACAGCTACAAAAAATTAAAATTAATTGCATTATATATTAATTAAGCCCCCATGCAGCACTCTTTTGACAGCTGCACTGTTCCTCCCGAAGAGTTGGTGGAAAACAAACTTGGTTTACATTTAAACATATGTTTTTTTCGAGAATTAATTTTGATGTGTACCACGCATACGATATCATTGCCTGAAAAATCGGTGCTGAAAGTTGGTTATGAATTATGCTGTGAATATTTATTGCATCCGTGCGGTTGTGCAATTGCTGCTGGGTTTCCAGAAGCACGCTGCACTTCTGAAGCTTCGAAATAAAGTTTATAACCTGGCGATAGAAATAAACATCACACTGCTCGCACACAGTTGTGCAGTTTGGCGGTATTACTTTTACCGTGCACGTCAGTTGACCCTCGTCATCTATATACATGGTGTTACGTTAAGAGTATTAGTTTGTCCACCCCAGGAATCCAATATTAGACAAAACTTGTTTTCAGCAACGTAAGCATTCTCAAGAAATGTTCTGTAAATTGCATTTGTCAATTTCCCGAATTTGGAGCAAGTAATGCAAAGATTTTACGAGACGATAAAGCGATTGACTTCTATAACCCGAGGACCAAATGTAACATTCGTTTCTTGCAAACACAGGAAAACCTATGCAACACTTTTGCTGAGGTTGTAATGGCATAATGCGCCGTGTACGAATGTGTTAGTTACTTTTTTTACTACCAACTGAAACAAGTCTTCGTTTTTCTCCCTTACGCGATAACGTGCGTCGAATGTTCACCCGATACTCACATCCTGTTTGATCGGTGTGATCACGTAATAACGATTAAACCGGTCATAAGTGACGCCGTTTGCGCGCTGAAAAGAGCTGTATATCTTCTATATTTTCTACCTCATTGTGGGAGACGTGCCGTTGACGAAATTCCTTGCCCAAGATAATGATGCAGCAAATGTAAAATCCTCGTTGGTCGTATACCGAAGGGCTGCACCTGCAGCCCACTCCCAGAGTATTCTCGTTGTTACATTCTCGTTACGACGAAGACATTCGACAAATCGGTCGTATGTCCTCTTAGTTATCGCCTGGTATTTGTGTATCTTGTACCTCCTTTAAAGGTATGATTTTCCAATTAATTGAACACCCGTAGCTGCTTACAGGCGTTGATATACGTCAACGGGGACAGATGAAAATTTGTGCCCCGACCGGGACTCGAACCCGGGATCTCCTGCTTACATGGCAGACGCTCTATCCATCTGAGCCACCGAGGACACAGAGGACAGTGCGACTGCAGGGATTTATCTCTGGCACGCCTCCCGCGAAACCCACGTACTCAACGTATTGTCCCGCACTACATTCGTAGTGCCCCCGCCCATTATACTCATTACTCGCGGCGCGTTGGCGATTCCCGTAAGAGTTCGGGCACTGTTTGTGCATTCGCACAGAAGAAGAAGATGGTCAAGTGGCCGGTGAGCCTTAACTATTTTCCCACAATTGTAGGTCCTTCTTCCTTTTCAGGGCTGTTGACGCTCCATTCTTTTGCAGTGTTTATAGGTTCCAATTTGGATGATTCCTCGCTAGCGCTACAGCCTTTAATTTTACTTCAAGTGATATAGCGCCGTAGTTCAATCGTTTAGTAACCGGTTCATAATACACATCGGGAACAGATGCCTGCGACGTGGACATTCCCAGAATGTTATGACCATTTTGCGATTCACTAGTCGTGATATCTTCCACTGAATCACCCTCTGCTTCCTCTTCATGGTATAGTTCTCCAGTATCAACAATAGTCATTTCGTTCGTCAGCTCCAAAAATCACTCGACGACAGCCGCTCTTATCAATCTGGTTCAAATGGCTCTGAGCACTATGGGACTTAACATCTATGGTCATCAGTCCCCTAGAACTTAGAACTACTGAAACCTAACTAACCTAAGGACAGCACACACAACACCCAGCCATCACGAGGCAGAGAAAATCCCTGACCCCGCCGGGAATCGAACCCGGGAACCCGGGCGTGGGAAGCGAGAACGCTACCACACGACCACGAGATGCGGGCTTATCAATCTGGAACGCCGAGAAACAGAACTGCCTGCTTCCAGTAGTGCATTGATGATACATCTGCCTTGCAACACTTTTACAAACCAAAACACAGCGTCGGTAATTTCCCGCTGGCCGTCGTCTGTGACAGGCTTCCAACTAAACATTTCAACGCTGCTCGAAGGGTGTACATCCTCCATTATTCAGATTATGCAATTGAAAAATATGACACAGCAAACAATAACTAGCTACTACAGCACAAACAGAAAAGATAATTACTACAAACTACGTACAGTACAAGTCGTATGTTACTTACGGAAGATCACTGTATTCTTTCATAAAACATGTTTTATTCGGCGGATTAACGATGAAAAATCATTACATGTATCCTCGAGGTTCGCTGCAGCTTCATGACGGAAAACAACTCTTTCCGATTGACTTCTATAAGGTTCGCTGGCTATCTGTGGTCTCTCGCGAGGAATTCGCAGCACTCTTACTCGGAGTTGTTTTCATGTAACAAGACCTAAAAGTTTAATTCTTTACTAATTCACGTCGTCTGGGAAATTAGTTTGCCTATTTTATTACTATTATTATTCCGTGTTGAGTTGCGTACCTTATTAACCCTCCCGTCCCTACGAATTCTGATACAAAAAACTACAATTTAATAAAATAAAAACCGTCGAGTATACTAGAGATTCGTACCCTGGTTCTGTGCTTCCCACAAACTTACCCAGGGCATAGCGCTATCGGCGCTCTCGGCCATGTGGGTACATAAGCGGCAGTTGTAAAAGTTTCTGTCCTCGATTTGCGGAAAACTATGCGTTTGCGGACCCCATACCTGATGATGAAAAATTCTGTAATTATAAATATGCATAGATCCCGCCAATTTTGTGTGCATTGCTCTTCACAACCTTTAGCGTTGATTTTCACAAAATGGGGCGGGGGGTGTCGAGCCAAAATATCTTAGAGTCCTTCATTTCGGGTTGTACACATCGACCTGCCAAATTTGAGCCGAATCGAGTGGTCGTGTCTGAAGCCTTCCCCTTGTGAGACTACACTGACAGCAATATGCACGTATACAAATGGTGGTAGTATCGCGTACACAAGGTATAAAAGAGCACTGCGTTGGTGGAATTGTCATTTGTACTCAAGTGATTCATGTGGTAAGGTTTCCGACCTGAATATGGCCACACAACAGGAACTAACATACTTTGAATGCGGAATGGTAGTTTGGAGCTAGTCACTTGGGACGTTCCATTTTGGAAATCATTAGGTAATTTAATATTTCCAGATCCACAGTGTCATGAGTGTGCCAAGAAGACCAAATTTCAGGCAGTACCTCTCACCACCGACAACGCAGAGTTGTCATTACTAACAGATAAGAAAAAGTGCTATCAGTTGGACCCTAGATGATTGGAAAATTGTGGCTTGGTCAGACGAATTCCGATTTCAGTTAGTAAGAGCTGAAGGCAGGATTCGAGTGTTGCCCAGACAGCATGAAGCTGTGGACCTAAGATGTTAACAAGGCACTGTGCAAAGTGGTGGTGACTTCATAATGGTGTGGGCTGTGTTTACATGGGATGAACTAGGTCCTCTGGTCCAAATGAGCCGATGGATTTGTTTATCTTCGGCTACTTGGAGACTACCTTGGACTTCATGTTCCCGAACAGCGACGGAATTTTTATGGATGATAATGCACCATATCACCAGACCATAATTGTTCACAACTGGTTTGAAGAACATTCGAGCGAATGATTCGACCGCCCAGGTCGCCGAACATGAATCCCATCGAACATTTATGGGACATAATCAAGAGGTCAGTTCATGCAAAAAATCCTGCATCAGGAACACGTTCACAATTATGGACAACTATAGAGGCAGCATGACTCAGTATCTTTGCAGGCGACTTCCAACGATTTGCTGAGTCCCTGCCACTTCGAGTTGCTGCAATGTATCAGGTAAAATGAGGTCTGACACAGTATTAGGAGGTATGCCAAGACTTTTGCCACCTCAGTGTAGCAGCAACCAGACTAGGGAATAACTGTCCCATGCGTAGGCTGCCATTAACATGACAACATAAATGGTTACATTTGGGGTGGTCCTGTGAATGGTAAAAATGGTCTGTTGATGAATGGCATCACTTTGTGTTCAATGATGAATCATGGTTCTACACTGTAGTGTCACGGAATAGCAAAGAGTTGGAAACGTGGAATATTGTCAGTTTCGTTGCCTATGCTGAGAGCCAAAGGCAGTAGGTTAGCCCAGAGGTAAGAGGATTGCACATGTATCGGAATGTGTCATCACGCAGGGACTGTGACCTGGTTACACACAACAGGCGAGAGAGAATTGCTTAGCACGCGGGTTTGTGTTAGATGGAGACTTTTGTAGAGTGCATCAGCTGTACTGCATTTCACAACTTCGCATAAGTTTTCCGTACCAACACATAAATCTGTCACAAGAACACCTAAGGGGAGAGTACGACAGATAAATGAGCAGTATAAGTGGAATGAATGCATTCATTACAAACGAGCATGACGTCAGGACGTCGCTCATGCTTCCTTTAAATACGCCAGCTTTGATAGCAACAAGGCACTCGCAGTTAGACTTGCATTTAGATGTGTACTGGGTCGCTGCATAGCACTCAGCTCGGTGATCGACATGTTAATCTTTATTAAGGAGATGTTGCAGTAAGGGCAGCCCATCCAGCAGCAGACATAAGGGGACAGTACCAGCTCTGGTCCTCTCTGCTGCCGCTGTCAATCATCAACCCAGGATTAGCAGACATCGCGGCAGACTCGCTCGCTGCCAATGCTGGCCACATCAGTGAGCCATCGTCGAGATTGTGCAGGGCCTAGGCCCTGTGCATCTGCCGTCACAACCGGGTGAGCCGACGATACTGGGGGACTGCAGCCCGTTCCGCCCGTCCACCACAGACCAGCCACCAGGAGGAGCAGGGAACAAGATTGGGTGGGATAGAGTACACTCCGCACTACGAGAACGCCTCTCGTGCCGACAGCGCCGGGACTCCAACCCAGAGACTCCTACGCACAGCGGCCTGCTGTCCGCCACTGAGCCGGCCAGCCAGCCAGCCAGCCACGCGCAGCCAAAGTAAGGGCATTCCAACGCTACGTCACAGCACGCGGCGGACTTGAGGAAGGTCGTTGATATCACCAAGCTCAGCCAGCCTGTGTTAGGCGGGCCACATTGTACTCGGCAGGAATAAAGGTGTCATGAATTAATAATGTTTCTTTGGCCTTTCTAACGCGTCCACAGTCATTTCCTAGCATCCTGACAACTGGAGAGCCCAACACTCGGCTTCCAGTCCACCGTAGGCGACCAGGACCACACGAGCGCCTACAACACTACCTGGGTGACCATTCTTGGCGAGTATGGAGGCGACCTGGGGAGAGGTCCCATAGTACCAATGGAGAGGCCTAGCAGTGTTGTGTTTGGCGTCATGGTGTGTGTAGGGTATGACTTGAGGTCACTGTTAATAGTGATTGAGGGAGCTCTGACAGCAGAATGGTATGTTGTGGACATCCTGCATCCTCATGTGTTACCTCTCATGTCACAGTAGCTTGGTGCCATTTTTCAACTGGACAGTGTTCATCCTTACATGGCACATGTCTCCATTAACTGCCTGTATGACACTGAGGTACTACCATGGCCATCGAGATCCCCAGTTCTGTCCCTGATAAAACATGTGTCAGACCAACTTAAAGGTTAACTCTGTCCCAATGATAGCATATAGTGTAGCAAGGATCAGTTACAACAATTGTGTACGAGCTTGCCTCCAGAAAGAATATAACGATTTTATGACATATTTTTCAACTAAATCAGTGCAAGCATCTAGGTCAGAGGCGGTGACTCAATTTTGTAATCGCTGAAATAACATCACATACCTTCTCTAGCAATGAAGTTTTGTATTTCCTTCCCCTTCTGAGCTCTTCACTCTTTTTAGTGCGGCAATGTATAATTTTGCTATGTTGATATTTAGCGATGTAAACAGCACACTCCAACCAGTCATCTGAATCATTTCTGTGGTGACAGAGGAAAAACTCCACTGATGACTTTCTTTCTATGATGCGCTGCATGTCTGGAACTCAACTGGAGATGATGTGCTGAAGATACGGCTCACCGAGATGGGTATCTACAGGAGGCGACGTCTGGGGCTTTATTATGATACAGCACAACGTTTGGATCAGACACGGTGGCCAGTCGGAATGATGTAGTCTGCTGGTGGCTGTGGTGGGGGTCACCTGGGCGCTTCTGGTGAGTGTAGCCTGGGTGGCTGTGCCGGCTGGCTGGGCAAGGTGAGGTGGAGCTGTGACACAAGAGGCAGTGCAGTGACAGCTGCTGGCATGCGTGCATCATTGTCAGCCACGGGTGTGAGCTCTGTCTGACTGGTGGCGGAGGATATATCGCCCATTAACAGGTCTTCCGCTGCGTCAAAGAAGTGAATGGCGGCAGGAGCGGTCAAGATGTGATCCGGCTTGACTTGGTGAATTAACACTTTGGTCAGCTTTCCGTTGTGCTCAATGTCGAGTGTTCTCTCGCTGCAATGTGGACCCAAGTATGGCGTCCAGTGTGGTGACCGTACTGTGTCAGCAAGCAGCATGACGTGTGCACAGCACTGCAGGCCAGTGTGTACACTGTGTCAGTTCATACGGTCAGAGGCAGACCATGTGGGAGCGCAGATGTTCTGCAGTGGAGGCGACAATGCGTCGTACTGTGATGGTGCCTCCACCAAAAAATCACCAGGGATGGCGAGAGACTGTCCATACACAAGGCCAGCAGGTGAAGCAAGAATCTCTTCTTTCGGCGCTACACGCAGGCCGAGCAGTACCAGTGGGAGTACTTCCATCCAGGCAGCATTGTGCAAGTTCGGGTGGCTTTCAGTGTTAAGTGGAGCTGCTTAACCATGTCGTTAGACGCTGGCTGGTAGTTCTGTGTAAGTGCGTGTCACACAGTCATGTGACTAGTGTGAACATCGCACAGTGAAACTGGTGGCCATAATCAATGGTGATGGGACTTGACTGCCAAGCTTGCCACCTAAGTGATGACAAAGGCTTTGACGACGGCCTCAGTGGTGGTGTCGACTATGGGCATTGCTTACGGCCAGTGTGTGAAGCAGCCTATCATCGTCAGCAGATATCACTTGCCTTGTGAAGAGGGAGCAGGACCACGATGTAGACATGGACGTGTGCAAAACGGCATGTCGCTCTGGGAAAGGCGCTGACGGGTGCATGGGTGTGCCTCCCAACTTTGGCACACTGGTATCCACTGCAGATGTGTGCCCATTGATGGAAGTCTTTCCATAGCCCTGGCAAAATGAAATAAGAAGCTAAGAGTGGCACGGTGGTGCTGATGCCAGGGTGTGACATTCCATGGATACAGTCGAGAAAACTGCAACTGAATTTCTTTGGGAGAAACGAGTGGTGTGTGCCTGTTGAAGTGTCTCACCAAATTTTATGGGCGGAGCCGGGAACAGGTACTAACTCGTGCTGTAGGCCATTCAGTGTTTCGTGGTGGAGGATGTCCGGTTGTTTGTCATTCTCCTGCTCTTGTGCAACGACGATGTTGTCAATTTCGGAAATATGGCGGATGTCCATGGAGAACTGCGACACATACCTGAACTGCCGGATTTGGCGTGGCATGCACTTGGTATTACTGTTCCAAAAGACGTGAGTTTGGGCTTGTTTTCAGTGGAAATTGCGAAGGGATGAGATTTTATCGACGGGCGGAAGTATTTTACTGCATCGAACAGCACAAGCAACTCATGATCATAAGCATTCCATATGCACTGTGATTCTGGAAGCTTCTGCGAAAGAACCGAGTGCCTGCCAGCTGCCACTGACGCATTGTTGAAGTGCTGCTCCGATGTTTGTCTGGCTAGCGTCCACGCCCATGGCGTGCTCAGCATCTTGCATTGAGTGGACGAGCAGCATCACTTCTGTGGGGCTTCATTTGGGCTTAATAAAGCTTCTCTCTATTGGACTCATCCAATTAACAGGAGTCCTTCCCTTCGAAGTAGGGCCGCGAAGCTTCACAGTCAGGAGTTCCAGCCCTCAGCCCTGTGGCGGCGTTGGGCAGATGGCGCTGATAAAAATTTATCATGCCAAGAGAGCTAAGCAAGCCTTTGTGGGTCTGTGGGAGTGCCATGTTCAAGATCGCCTGTATCTTGCACAGTAGTAACGTGGATACGTTGCGGGTGAGTAAATGCCCTGGAAACACAATTTCCGTGACACTGATCTACTTTTTAAGGGTCTAACGACCATGCTGGCCTCGGTCAGGCGCCGAAAAATGGTCGTTAGGTGGTGACAGTGGAGTATGGGCAACTTCGAGTAGACGAGGATGATGTCGAGGTATGCAAAACACCACAGTAAGCCTCAGAAGACGCCATCCAGGAAGCGTAGCTAGGTCTGGGCGGCTTTCCAATGGCCGAATTTATAAGCTTTGGAAAATCCTGAAGGGCGTGATAATTTCTGTTTTCTGAACGTCTCCAGGTGCCACAGGGATCTACAACAACGCCTTGGTGAGTCAGTTTTGCTAAATATAACTGAGTTCACCAATACGTGGCTAAAATCCTGCAGGTACAGAACCGGATACAGATCCAGCACTGTCCTTGTGTTTAAGGCTCGATAGTCTCTTCATGGGAGCCACGAATTATCTTTCTTTGGTACTAAGTTCAGGGCAGAGGACAATGGGCTGCATGATGGGCGGACAATGTGCAAAGTGAGTCACTCGGGCACAAGTCGACATGGATGGCAGAGGTGGGTGGGCCTGACATAGTCACAATGTAACGGGCCATCGAATGTTTCTCGTTCCTCGGTGCACCAGGTGGGCGAGTGAGCTCTGGAAATGTTTCCAGTATATCTGTGTATGATCCAGGGGACTCCACTATTTTACCGAGCGAGGTGGCGCAGTGGTTAGCACACTGGACTCGCATTCGGGAGGACGACGGTTCACTCCCGTCTCCAGCCATCCTGATTTAGGTTTTCCGTGATTTCCCTAAATCGCTTCAGGCAAATGCCGGGATGGTTCCTTTGAAAGGGCACGGCCGATTTCCTTCCCCATCCTTCCCTCACCCGAGCTTGCGCTCCGTCTCTAATGACCTCGTTGTCGACGGGACGTTAAACACTAATTTCCTCCTCCTCCTCCACTATTTTAACACTGAAGAAGGCTGCTGGCCATCCCTGTCCTGCTATTTTCAAATTTTTTGTCAAATCGATCAGCAGGGTATCCACATTGTGGGCTAATAAATTGTAGTGGTCAAGGAAACCTGCATCCAGGATTGTTTTGTTGACATCAGCCGCAGTAAACGTCCACGGGAATGTGCTATGATGTCCAAAGTCCAAATTTCGGTGATGAATGCCGTACGTTTTTACTGTCGAATTGTTTGCTGCCAGAAGATGCAGCGCCTCAGCCTTCTGGCAGCCTCTGGGCCTGTTTGCAGCTGGCATTTAGGTGTTAGCAGTGAGGCCGACACTTTGTCATGTCGTTGCCAAAGCGGGAATGATACCAGCAAAATCCACTCGGTTGCTACTCTAACGTCGTCCATCAACCGGCGATCTTGTTAATTCTCTCTGCATAACAGGTCCACTAGAACACCGAATCTGTAGCGTGTACACATGGTCCGTGGATTGAAGCTATACATTCTCAAAAACCGGGTCTGTACTTTACGCCGGCTCAGTTCGGTACTGCGCCGGCCGCTGTGACCAAGAGGTTCTAGGAGCTTCAGTCCGGAACCGAACTGCTGCTACGGTCGCAGGTTCCAATCCTGCCTCGGGCATGGATGTGTGAGATGTCCTTAGGTTAGTTAGGTTCAAGTAGCTCTAAGTCTAGGGGACTGATGACCTCAGATGTTAAGTCCCATAGTGCTTCGAGCCATTTGAACTGCCGTGCATGCCACACGTTGCCACAATTTTGTCTATGGGCAGGTACGCACGCCGACGAATTCCTAGCGCAGCTAAAGTGGGTCAGTCGTGAGCGGCGCTGGTCCGTTTACGCCTTTTTGCGACACGACTGCGACGAAGTCGCTCCTTGTTTTTGTAGTCAACGTCATTAAAATACTACAAATACTTGTGCATAGCATTGATACCCAAAAAGCGAACAATTTCCCCACTTAATATTCCGGTTTGTTTACTATCTACCGACATACTTAACCTTAATACCCATGCAACTAGTGTCGTCAAAAGTCGAAACAAGCCGAAAATGTTTAGTTTCGCCAACGTGTTCAGCAAACATGCGCCGCACATGCGCAATGGCCGGTAGCGCAGTTGCCTGCAACACAGGGTCGTCGTTTAAACTAGGCTAAGGTACTTTTGAACAGTGTTGTTACCAATGTGTCAACCATGGAGGTAGAAAAGAAGGGAGGTGGCACTACAGGCTAACGCTGTACATTGTTTTGAAGCCAAAGTGGACGGGTCTCCAGACGTTTTAAGTAGTCCATAAACATTAGCAGACTACTGTTTACGATTGCTTCTTGTCCATTATTTCCGTCGTGTGTGTGCAACAACATCTTTAAATACTAAAAATTACAGTGGCTACATGAATAACATTGTGTCAGGAAGGCAATTTCGATAGTTTTTATGTTCTTGAATGCGTGCTTGCTCTAGTAATACGACACACTTGGCCTCGTTAACGTAACTTGTCCTTTGTTGATACATTTCGAACAAAGAAGAAGAGGAGGATGTAATGTGGAAACCATGCTTTCGTAGTCCGTTTAATTGTATTTTTATTGTATCGTTAGCAAATGAAACTGGAACTGCAAAATCAATGCTTGTTTGCTTACTAGTACTGCTTGTTTGCTACATTTTCAACTGTCTGCTCGGGCACAAAGTTTTTAATGTTCACGTTTGCAAAAAACCTACTAAATGTTCTTTGCTAGCCTATAAACGTGTGCAATGAGGAAAGAAGCAAGGTGTGCTATTGCATTTATGCATGTCGACGAAGTGAACGATTATTGAAATGTCGCACACTCAAAACTGCGTAGAGTTGTACCTCCATGCAGAGTAGCGTTCTCGTTTTATTAGTGTATCGGTGAATTAATCTCAGTGTAGTTTACCCATCTTATAATTTTGAAATCTTTTCTATGATGTGTCATTCAGTGTGTGGCCAGTAATAACAACTTACAAGGTAAAAAGAAAAGATATTTGTTTAAAACAAGTTCCAACATTGTGATTAGGGGAACGGTCTCAAACAGCTCAGACCCCTTAAAATGGATATTTTTCCTTAACATGTATGTGAGTAACTTTTTAGTAATGATAGTCTAACCAGCGTAAGATGTAGGCCTAGCTTTCCAACAGTAGCCTATTTGCTTCTTTTCCCTGAACATTTCTCTTGGTTGGTCACAGACAGTGTGCTCCCTGCCGCCGTTGGATAAACAGCAGCCAGTAGCAAATCGTATACTCTTAGCTCACTTATTTGTTACATAGTTTAATTCTTAATTTCTTTGCGTGTTTTTGGGTACTTGCATTGTTTAATTCATACGTTTCGGACGTATTATAGTATTTGAGAGTTGTAGCATCGCGTTTTTACTACCTGAATAGTGTAAAATCACGTAGTCTCCTTCTGCCGCCGAGCAGCATGTCAGCAGTGCGCAAGTAGCAGCACTACTGCATTTACTAGGCAATCTTGTATTTTAATAATCGTTTAAATTTTGTGTCGAATTGTTTGTCCTCTCTGTAGATTAGTTCAGACGTTCTTTGCACAACAGTTTTTAGCATGGATAGGGACTGCGACTGCTGTGTTTGGATGCGGGCTGAGTTGGCATCCCTTTGCTCCCAGCTTCAGGCAGTGTTGGCTTCGGTCACACAGCTTGAGGCTGTTGCCAATGGGCATCACTGTAGGGTTCTGGATGGGGGTTTGTCGGGGACGGCCAGCTCGTCCCACACATCCCCCGATCGGACTACGGCTGTGGCTGCCTGAGATACTGCCCACATTGAAGATGACCCCTCACCCATGGTAGAGTGGGAGGTCGTCTCGAGGTGTGGCAGGGGGCGAAAGACATTCCGGAGGGCTGAATGGAAGGCCTCTCAAGTTTGTCTGACGAACCGGTTTCAGGCTCTGTCTCTGGCTGATACTGATCTTCGGCTGGACATGGCTGCTTGTCCTGTTCCAGAGGTTGCCCCTCAGTCTGCAAGATCCGGGCGGCCACAGAGGGTGGGCTTACTGGTAGTTGGGAGCTCCAATGTCAGGCATGTAATGGGGCCCCTTAGGGATATGGCAGCAAGAGAGGAGAAGAAAACCAATGTGCACTCCGTGTGCATACTGGGGTAGTCATTCCAGATGTGGAAAGGGTCCTTCCGGATGCCATGAAGGTTACACGGAGCACCCATCTGCAGGTGGTCGCTCATATCGGCACCAATGATGTGTATCGCTATGGATCGGAGGAAATCCTCTCTGGCTTCCGGCGACTATCTCATTTGGTGAAGACTGCCAGTCTCGCTAGTGGGATGAAAACAGAGCTCACCATCTGCAGCATCGTCGACAGGACTGACTGTGGACCTTTGGTACAGAGCCGAGTGGAGGGTCTGAATCAAAGGCTGAGACGTTTCTGCGACCATGTGGGCTGCAGATTCCTCGACTTGCGCCAAAGGGTGGTGGGGTTTCGGGTTCTGCTGGATAGGTCAGGAGTCCACTACACACAGCAGGCAGCTACACGGGTAGCAGGGGTTGTGTGGCGTGGACTGGGCAGCTTTTTAGGTTAGATGGCCTCGGGCAAGTACAGAAAGGGCAACAGCCTCAAAGGGTACGGGGCAAAGTCAGGACATGCAGGGACCAAGCAGCAATCGGTATGGTAATTGTAAACTGTCGAAGCTGCATTGGTAAAATACCGGAACTTCAAGCGCTGATAGAAAGCACTCAAGCTGAAATCGTTATAGATATGGAAAGCTGGCTGAAGCCAGAGATAAATTCTGCCGAAATTTTTACAAAGGCACAGACGGTGTTTAGAAAGGATAGATTACATGCAACCAGTGGTGGCATGTTTGTCGGTGTAAGTAGTAGTTTATCCTGTAGTGAAATAGAAGTGGATAATTTCTGTGAATTATTATAGGTGGAGGTTACACTCAACAACCGAGCTATGTTAATAATTGGCTCCATCTACCGACCTCCCGACTCAGCAGCATTAGTGGCAGAACAAGTGAGAGAAAACCTGGAATACATTTCACATAAATTTTCTCAGCATGTTATAGTCTTAGGTGGAGATTTCAATTTACTAGATACAGACTGGGACACTCAGATGTTTAGGATGGGTGGTAGGGACAGAGCATCGAGTGACATTATACTGAGTGTGCTATCCGAAAATTACCTCGAGCAGTTAAACAGAGAACCGACTCGTGGAGATAACATCTTGGACCTACTGATAACAAACAGACCCGAACTTTTCGACTCTGTAAGCGCAGAACAGGGAATCAGTGATCATAAGGCCTTTGCAGCATCCCTGAATATGGAAGTAGATAGGAATATAAAAAAAGGGAGGAAGGTTTGTCTGTTTAGCAAGAGTAATAGGAGGCAGATTTCAGACTACCTAACAGATCAAAACGAAAATTTCTGTTCCGACACTGACAATGTTGAGTGTTTATGGAAGAAGTTCAAGGCAATCGTAACATGCGTTTTAGACAGGTATGTGCCGAGTAAAACTGTGAGGGATGGGAAAAACCCACCGTGGTTCAACAACAAAGTTAAGAAACTACTGCGAAAGCAAAGAGAGCTTCACTGCAAGTTCAAACGCAGCCAAAACCTCTCAGACAAACAGAAGCTAAACGATGTCAAAGTTAGCGAAAGGAGGGCTATGCGTGAAGTGTTCAGTGAATTCGAAAGTAAAATTCTATGTACCGACTTGACAGAAAATCCTAGGAAGTTCTGGTCTTACGTTAAATCAGTAAGTGGCTCGAAACAGCATATCCAGACACTCCGGGATGATGATGGCATTGAAACAGAGGATGACACGCGTAAAGCTGAAAGACTAAACACCTTTTTCCAAAGCTGTTTCACAGAGGAAGACCGCACTGCAGTTCCTTCTCTAAATCCTCGCACAAACGAAAAAATGGCTGACATCGAAATAAGTGTCCAAGGAATAGAAAAGCAACTGGAATCACTCAACAGAGGAAAGTCCACTGGACCTGACGGGATACCAATTTGGTTCTACACAGAGTACGTGAAAGAACTTGCCCCCCTTCAAACAGCCATGTACCGCAAGTCTCTAGAGGAACGGAAGGTTCCAAATGATTGGAAAAGAGCACAGGTAGTCCCAGTCTTCATGAATGGTCGTCGACCAGGTGCGCAAAACTATAGACCTATATCTCTGACGTCGATCTGTTGTAGAATTTTAGAACATGTTTTTTGCTCGTGTATCATGTCATTTCTGGAAACCCAGAATCTACTCTGTAGGAATCAACATGGATTCCGGAAACAGCGATCGTGTGAGACCCAACTCGCGTTATTTGTTCATGAGACCCAGAAAATATTAGATACAGGCTCCCAGGTAGATGCTATTTTTCTTGACTTCCGGAAGGCGTTCGACACAGTTCCACACTGTCGCCTGATAAACAAAGTAAGAGCCTACGGAATATCAGACCAGCTGTGTGGCTGGATTGAAGAGTTTTTAGCAAACAGAACACAGCATGTTGTTCTCAATGGAGAGACGTTTACAGACGTTAACGTAACCTCTGGCGTGCCACAGGGGAGTGTTATGGGATCATTGCTTTTCACAATATATATAAATGACCTAGTAGATAGTGTTGGAAGTTCCATGCGGCTTTTCGCGGATGATGCTGTAGTATACGGAGAAGTTGCAGCATCAGAAAATTGCAGCGAAGTGCAGTAAGATCTGCAGCGGATAGGCACTTGGTGCAGGGAGTGGCAACTGACCCTTAACATAGACAAATGTAATGTATTGCGAATACATAGAAAGAAGGATCCTTTGTTGTACGATTATATGATAGCGGAACTAACACTGGTAGCAGTTACTTCTGTAAAATATCTGGGAGTATGCGTGGAATGATCATATAAAATTAATTGTTGGTAAGGCGGGTACCAGGTTGAGATTCATTGGGAGAGTGCTTAGAAAATGTAGCCCATCAACAAAGAAGGTGGCTTACAAAACACTCGTTCAACCTATACTTGTATTGCTCATCAGTGTGGGTTCCGTACCAGGTCGGGTTGACAGAGGAGATAGAGAAGATCCAAAGAAGAGCGGCGCGTTTCGTCACAGGGTTATTTGGTAAGCGTGATAGCGTCACGGAGTTGCTTAGCAAACTCAAGTGGCAGACTCTACAAGAGAGGCGCTCTGCATCGCAGTTTAGCTTGCTGTCCAGGTTTCGAGAGGGTGCGTTTCTGGATGAGGGAGTAGTTATCAAAGAGACACGTTTTCAGTTTAGTTTCAAATTTTACTTTATATCAATGAGCAAGTGATCAAAACTTTCGGTTTCAGCATTGTGAATCCCTGTTCGTTCTACAGTCAACTTTAATGTAGCGCAATGAATGTCATTTTTTTTCTTCTGGTATTGTAATTATGTACATCATTGTTCCTGTCTAATTTCAGTGGATTATTTACAACAAACTTAATTAGTGGATAGCTATTCTGTGAAACGGATAGATTGTTACTCACATGACAAGCACAAGCCAGCATGACGGAAAGGGTGTTCACATAAATTTTCAGCCAAAGCCTTCTACTGAAAGGAAGCACAGCATACATCCACATTCATACAATCAAGCAAACAAAACTTACATATACATGACCTCAGTTTCCGGCTGTTCTAGACAGAATCTTTTTTAAAGTGAGAGGAAATATGAGCAATGAGTAATAAGTAGTGGCAAGAGGAATTTATGGCACCAGATGCTGCCCAACAATTAGCTGGTTATGCAGCCATGTGTTTTGCGGGGACCACACCGTTGATACAGTGTGGCTCGGATGTTGGAGCATTTGCGACTTGAAAGTTCAAAAAATGTTCAAATGTGTGTGAAATTTTATGGGACTTAACTGGTAAGGTCATCATTCCCTAAGCTTACACACTAATTAACCTAAATTATCCTAAGGACAAACACACACATCCATGCCCGAGGGAGGACTCGAACCTCCGCCGGGACCAGCCGCACGGTCCATGACTGCAGCGCCTTTGACCGCTTGGTTAATCCCGCGCGGCCGACTTGTGACTATAAGTGAAAGAACGCACACTGGGAAAAGTGAAGCAGATCTAAAGTCAAATGAATTATGAAACAATTACAATAAAAGTAAATAGTGCAGCAATAATTCATGTATACAAAAGAAAATATTGCTTGCATTATTCCACTTACAAATGAAATGTGATTCCTTTAAACTTTAGATTACGCTTGGATCGCTTAGTACACCCGGAAACAACTACGTCTCCTCACAATCGAAATATCCAACACTGACGAAACTGGGCACAGGAACGTCACAGTGACATCACGGGTAAGTATCACTGTGTGGAACTATGCAGCTACGAATGTGGTGAACATAGTATTTTGGGCCGGTTCAATGGCGGACATTGGCTTCAAGTTTGTCACGTAATGACACCTCCCTTTTTTTAACTCTATGGTGCCAAAGAATGTTTTTTCCACAAATATAAGAATAAATATAAGAATACTGGAAAATCCAGGCTGGAATGTAACAATATTATGAAAAGGAAAGTTGCTACTCACCACATAGCGGAGATGCTAAGTCGCAAGTTAGGCACAACAAAAAGACTTTAAAAAATAAAGCTTTCGACTATTAAGGCCTTCGTCAACAATAGACACACACACACACACGTGCGCACGCGCGTGTAAACGCAACACACAAAGCACTACAGTCTCAGGCAACTGCAACCACACTGCAAGCAGCAGCGCCAGTGCCTGAAGGGAGTGGCGACAGGTTGCGATAAGGAGGCGGCTGGGGCGGGGAGGGGGAGGGATAGTATGGTGGGGTTGGCGGACAGTAAAGTGCTGCAGGTTGGACGGCGACAGGGTAGTGGTGGGGAGAGGGAGCGGGGCAGTATCGGATAAGGAGAGAAGGAAAAAGACAGGGTGTGATGGTGGAACGACGGCTGTGTAGAGCTGGAATGGGAACGGGGCAAGGGCTGGATGGGTGAGAACAGTGACTAACGGAGGTAGAGGCCAGGAGGGTTACAGGAACGTGGGATGTATTGAAGGGAAGTCCCCATCTGCACAATTCAGAAAAGCTGGCGTTTTGGGGAAGGATCCGTATGGCACGGGCTGTGGACCAGTCATTGAAATGAAGGTTGTCATGTTTGGCAACGTGCTCAGCAACAGTGTGGTCCACTTGTTTCTTGGACACAGTTTGTCGGTGGCCATTCATGCGACAGACAGCTTGTTGGCTATCATGCCCACATAGAATGCAGCACAGTGCTTGCAGCTTAGCTTGTAGATCACATGACTGGTTTCACAGGTAGCCCTGCCTGATCTGAACAATGAAATCAAGTATTTGTAACTATATAGACACAGCGTGTTATTTTGATGGATGCATGAGTTTCGCGCCGATTGTGCGCAGTTATCTATGTAAACAAATGCTTGGCAGTATTGACTGTTATTAAAATGACTGCAGAATACTGGTAATCGGGTATTACGATACCCGCTAGTACTCAATAATGTGTTATTTGCTGTAAGTCATTTTTTTCTACTTATCGCGGAGAATAATGTATGGAGGACCATTGTTTAGCAGGATTAGTGGGGCCATTAAGTTTATCGAAATAACATGAAGGAAGATGTTTTATTTAAAAAATCAACGAAACGGCATACAAATAGCGCGACTTTCAATAATTTGGAATCATGCTACAATTATTTACTTGCATGTAAAGGGCCTGCGCTAGAATTTTCTTTTACCTAATAGTTTCGATGGAAGAGATTCCACCTGGTTGTACATGTTACTTTCTTGCGTATGATGATGTTTGGCATATTGACTAAGGTTTGGTAAGCGAGCTTCATGTGAAAACAAGAAATTAATATGTATAAATTGCTTTCATGCTGCCTTGGGTGCAAGAGAAAATTTCAGGAGGTCGTCAAAGGCTGATGAGCATCTTCAGCAGGCGTCTCGATAGTGACATACGGCTTTCTTCACAAAATAAAGAAACTATGTTTGTCTCGGAGGGTAATGCTTTGTGCGGTGAAATGATTGAGGTTACTGTCATTAGCCCTGAAGGCGATAAACTAACAGTAGATGCAGCAGCTGATTGCACAGTAGATAAATTGAAGACAATGGCAGTCAGTCGCTTTTACAATTCAACAGATTTATCAAAGGTAGCCCAAAATTATAAACTGGTGTCGGTGTCGGGAAGAAAACCATTGAACGATAACAATGCTATTAATCAAGAGGATATTAAGACCAATGGTATATATATATGTTTTTATGATAGATTAAATGAAATAAGTTAGCTCCCGGTAACTCGTTTCCTTTTGTAGATCAGGTACTATTAATGAAGCGGCGGCGACCACCGGTAAAGGAGCAGATTTCTGTGGACAACTTAAAAGCTCCTACTGTTGAGGAGATTCAAGAAGCAACAAGTAAACTGGATACAAAGAACACAACAAAGGAGCAGCCTCAGCTAGGCTGTTCACTAGACGTAAGTTCACGACAATGTTTTTGAGTCTCGGGATGTGTTAGTATTTACCACAGAAAGAATTGTATTTGAAGTTAAAGCCATGTAGTGCTTATCCCCTCCCCTTCCCTTTGTCTTTTGCATAGTAAATGTATGTTTTACCATAAAATGTTATGCCAGCTTATCTACAAAATCTTGTTTGTGGAGACTTTAATGTTGATTCTCTATCAGGCGTAGGGCTACTGATGACTTTCACAAAGAGTTGTTAATGCCCAACTTTGGATTATTTCCACACTAAAATTCCTGTGATGACTGAAGGAGATTGCTGCAGCTACTGACAGTTTGTTTTTGTACTTAACTATCTGAAATGAGTTAGTGTCTGATAAAAATTGTAGAATATTAACTTCAAAATATACTCATCTCGTTGGTAACAGTCATAGAAGAAAAACATTGTATCATGGTGTTAGAGACAAACAACGAGAAGAATGCTGGAGATAGGGTTACCACATTCTGAAACTCCGAAATGAGGATACTCTCAAAGGGATTGATCAACACCCTTTAAGGATGGTTCTAGTTCAGATCTCGACTTGATGATGATAGAATTTTATTGTCACTCAGCACTTTATGGCAATAGACAAAGTCAAGCGCATACATTTCTCAATGTACTTTAGTTTGCATGAAATGGGCAAATGAAGAAAACACACATTACAAAGCAGTGCTTTCATCTTCAAAAAATTCATCAACAGTGTAAAAAGTATTGTTTACTAATACCTTATACAATTTGGCTTTAAAAATATTTACAGGCAATTTTTTAAAATCTTTGCTTAGTCTGCTAAACATCCTTAGTACAAGGACTAAGTAGGAGTTCTGTGATTTACATTGTGTATGATGTGGCATGCCTACACATGTTCTATTTCTAGTGTTATAGCTCTGAATATCATTTCTCAATACAAATTTAGAAACATTGTTTCTGATGTACAACAGAACATTACAAATGGATGGGTTTACTAGCGTCAGACATTGAAATTTAACGAATATAAGTTTACAGTATTCTGATTTACCGGAGTCAGTAGTTATTAATACTTTCTTCTGGAAAAGTAAAACGTCATTTATGTGACAATACTACCCTACAATAAAAAAAATTCCATATGATTAATACTGATTATACACCAGTATATTTGTGATGTGTGGTTCCTGGTTCAATTTGTTGTCAATGATAACACCTAAAAATTTTAACGGTTTCTAATTCATGGTGGTTAGGGACCTCCTTCAAGTAAAGTTCCTGTGTTTCATTTTCATTTAGCAAGAAATCATTCACTTTAAACCATAATGAATATCGAGCAAGGGTATTTTCGGTCAATGTTTTCAGTGTGGCTAGATCTTAGCTTTTATTTAGAAGAGTTGTATCATTGGCAAGCAATATTGCTTGAGAATTTATGAATAAAGGCAGATCACTTATCATTAACAGAAACAATAAATGTCAGAGCACCTACCCTTGTGGCACTCCAGACCTAACATAAACCAAATTTAACTTCTCTCTACCAATGCACACAACTTACTATCGGTTCTCTAGGAAAGATGTAAACATATTTGTACTGTTGCAATCAAAACCGTAATAGAGTAGCTTGTTCAACAAAGTATTATGCTCTACACAATCAAAAGATAATAGATGCCATATCATAGATGGTAGTGATAGAATGTTATTCAATGAAAATAATCAGTTTTTGAAAATATAATGTAATTGGATACATAAAAAATCTACTCACCAAGCAGTGACAGGAGAACACTGATACAAAAGGTATTGAAATTTGCAGTGGCTCCTCTTTCTGGCAGAAGGGTTGAAGGGGAAGGAAGAGAGGTGAAAGGAAAGGACGAGTGAGGTTTAGAAAAAAGGGGTAGAGTTTGGAAAAGTCATCCAGAACCCCGGGTCAGGGGAGACATATCAGACAGGATGAGAAGGAAAGACCGATTCTTGGGGTCTGCACCAAATGAGACTGCATCAAATCAGGTGCAAACACAATCAATCAGTCTTTCCTTCTCATCCTGTCCAGTAAGTCTCCCCTGACCCTGGAATCTGGGTGATTTTTCTGAAGTCTGCCCCTTTTCCTAAACCTCGCCAGTCCTTTCACTTTACCCCTCTTCCTTCCCCTTCGATCCTTCTGCCAGGAGGAGGAGCAGCCAATGGCTCCGAAAACTTGTGAATTTCAATAACTTTTGTACATGAGTTCTCCTGCCACTGCTTGATGAGTAAATTTCGTGTGTATGTGTACACACACACACACACACACACACACACACACACACACACACACAAGAAATATATTTTTTGCCCTATCTCTTGCCTGTAGCGTAGCCCAGATAATCGGTACTAGATTGGGATGGTTTTTGGTTTTAAGTGAGAAAGTAAGATTGCTGTAAGACAGTGAGTGTAATGTTCCTATTAAGATCCAGACTAATTCCTTTAAGACTGCCAAATGGAACATCATTAGCTCCGTTTTATGTTATCAACTGGCTGCATTCCACATGAAACAAAATATTCATGTCAAGCATATCTACATTACTTTAGAGCCCTTGAGTACTTTTTGCTGGACTGGATCTTGTTTAAAATTTCCTTTTGTTGACACAAATTAAATTTTACAATTACTCACAGATTCAACTGTTAGTTTGTTTCTCTCCTTTTTCCACTGTGCATGTGTTAAGGAGAAATCCTCTAAACAGAAGCATTCTGCACTGTAACTGCAAATAAGAACTGCACATTTGATTCATAAATTGTTCTTCTCTACTACATAACTCAATGTACTGCTTCTGACTTGGTTCAGATGTTCCATCATATATAGCAGTGACCCCCCCCCCCCCCCCCCCAACATGAAAAGTTATCAAAATGCTTTTCATTATCAGTTTCAGTATTTTTAACAAATAAAAATTTGATAGGTTCTTCTAGATAAGTCCATGACAGTGTAATTCAGTAACTGCTGATATGAAGTGAAAAAATAATGAAAAGGTGTTATTTCTCAAAACTAAAAAAAGTGGACATTAGCAGAATTCATAAAAATGCGGACGGACGCTACATGAAATGTTGAAAATTTGGTCATGTCCGCATAAATCCATATGTAAAGTAACCCTGGCTGGAGAGAAGTATGTAAAGCAAACAGCGTAGATGGAAAATGTTACTTTAACTTCAGAGAACAAGATTTGATTGAGTGTTGAAACTCCATTATTACCCATCATTTTTTTTAAAATACATCCAATGTGTCCAAAAAATAAAACACTGGAATGGTAAGGCAAAAACAATTTGGAATGTTATTAAATGAGAAACAGACAAAAAGAACCACCATAATGGCATTGGGCCCATAGGAAATAGATCTATAAACGAAGGATGAAACTCAAATCATGTGTTACCAAATTCATTAAGTGGGAGCAAACATGCCACTCATTAATTGACAACCAAGTGTAGGCTTATTAGATTTACTTGTGCACACACTACATGCACCACCAACAGACATTAGTTTCAAAAATACAGCCCCAAAGGAGATCACAAGCAGTCGCTAAAAAGCGGTAATTCTGCTGTCTATAATGGTGTTTCTAGCAAAATATTAAAAGCATGTGTTGACTTGCTAAGGCTACTCATAAGCTGTCTTAAATATCAAGAAAAGGATCGATTTCTACTCACCATATAAAGATGACAAGGTAAGTTACAGATAGGCACAATGAAGAGACAATTAAGTATAAGCTTTCGGCCAAAGCATTCTTCATGAGCTGTCTTTGTAATTAATCAGTGACTCTGAGTGTGTTTCCTGACAGACAGAAACTATAAAACTGGGGACAGTCAAAAGTACGTCTTGGTAGGATGGGAAAATAACAGCCAAACAGCTGCAGAATCAAGGGTTACAATAGTTTTAACAAAAATACATTTGTCTTCTTCTTCAGAAGAATAGTTACAAATGTCAACCAGAGAAAGAACCAAATTCGATAAAAAAAAAAACTCATAAAATCACATATTGACATAAACGGATTTTGATGCCACAAGGCTCTTGTCTAGTGCAGTGTTCATGTCACCCACAAACATCAGCAGTTAAAGTGCTTAATACAAAATAATAGCCCAATTTTGTAGGGCTTTGTCATAAAACTTTAAAATAAAACATGTCATTGACTTCATCAGACATTTAGTATGGCACACACGAGACTAGTGATGCGAGGTGACTAAGATGTGCAGGCACTGGTGATAGGTAAACTGTGGTAGGTGGAACTTAATGTATGAACAAATGTGCATATAGCCACACAGAGCAACTAATGCCTGATTCAGGGAATAAAATGGTTAATAACTAAAATTAAAACAATAAAACTAATGAAAATGGAAAAAAATGGGGGGGGGGGTGGCAAAAGGGGCAGAGGGAGAGGGGCGGAGGGAGTTGTTAAAGTCATGTGGTGTGTAAAGACCAATCAGGCTCAGGTAAACAGTGGTTATTATTTACATACGCATGCATAAAGCTGCACGAGAAGAATTTGTAAATAAATACGAGAACATGCCTAGGTACAGTATATGAAACCAATACATGTTCTAAAACATGTTAACATAATGTAAAAAGGTATTAATATGTAGATCCCTATAAATCAGCATGCAACTAACATGGAAGGTAAGATATTTATAAGAAGAAATGTAACAGGTTAAATTCGAGAATGGCACTAATCATAACCTGTGAAATAACAAGTAGGGAAAGTAGCAGTGAATGATGAAGCATACTGTGTAAAAAGAGTAAAAGCTGTTTTGTGAGGTTTATTGGCTTCATACAATGTTATCTGGCACATTTTTGTATTTATTCAGAAGTTCTCATGGTGCTGGATGCATGCGTATGCAAATAATTAGGACTGTTTACTCGAGCCTGCTAGCTCTTTACATGTCATATGACTTTGACTCCCTTTCCCTTACCCCAATTTTTCTATTTTCATTATTTTTTCTGTTTTAATTTTAGCTATTAACCATTTTATTTGCTGATGCAGGGATTGGCTTCTCAGTGCAGCTAAAAGCACATTCAATTGCATGGTAAGCACCACCTACCGCAGTTTATCTATCACCAGTGCCTACAAATCATGATAAGTCGGCTCATGTTACTAGCCTTGTATGTGTCATACTAAATGTCTGCTGGAGCCAATGACGTGTGTTTTATTTTATAGTTCAACAAAGCCTTACAAGATTTGGGTACTAATTTAAATTATGCATTTAACTGTTGATATTTGTGGATTACGTGCACACTGTACTAGGCAAGAGCCTTATGGTGTCAACATCCGTTTATGTCAATATGTGATGTTGTGAGTAAGAAAAAAAAAAAAAATAATAATAATAATAATAATTTTTTTTTTCAAATTTGGTTCCTTCTTTGGTTGATATTTATAACAATTTGTGCAACAGGTTTCTTGAAACCATGGTAATACTGCAACTGGTTGGTTGTTGTTTCCGAGTCCTATCAAGTTTTTACATGCACCATTGCTGAAGCACAGCATGTTTAAAATTTCAGACTACCTTTAATTACAGTTCTATTTCACTTCTACCAGTCAATGCAAAAGCATTTGAGAAAATGGTCTCCTATAGAACAATCATTTAACTGAGCAGACTGTGTTAAATGCTTCTCAGCCTGGCGTTTATAAAAGATTCTTCTCAGAAAAGAACATTACCAGAACTCACAAATTGTTCTGGCACAACTAATGAAAGGAAAATTATCTTATTGGTATATTTTGTGATCTTTCAAACCCTTTCATTCTGTGGACCACTAAATTCTACTTGACAGACATATGACATTAATTGCATCCTCCTTGTGTGGGTGCTGTCGTATCTTCATAACAGAAACCAGATGACTTGATTGGCAGACTGTCACATGCATTGACAGTAACTTTGTAATGGGGGAACATAAAATGTGAAGCCCCACAAGGCTCAGTACTATGCCTCTCTTCTTCTCGACCTATATTAATGATCTTCCAGTGGCTTTAAAGAATCGATTGAAGACTGTAATGCTAGAGTATGACAAAAGTGTACTCAGACTCAACACATGCAGATCAGATGATAACTGCTGAGCTCTGAATTTGGTTGGCAGCTAACAGTTTGTCTTAAACTCATATAAAGATCCATATTATGCAGTTTCAAGAAAGCTAAAATGACCTGCTAACACCAAAAGTAGACATCAATGGTCACACACTAAATGAAACACCTTGTGTGTAATTCATTGGGGGTCCAGTTGGGCAACAAGTTAAAATGGAATCAACACATAAAACTAATCGAGAAACTCAGTTCAGCAGATTTTGCCTTAAGAAGCTTCTTTCTTTGTGTTGACATAAAGACAAGAGCATTGGCTTGATTTGGGTATTTTCACTCCTTGCTGTCTTGTGCAATTATTTTCTGGTTCAGTGCACCTAAAGCAAAATAAGTCCATTCAGCAGAAGTAAGCAGTAAGAATGACATGTGAAGTAAGTAACCATACATCTTGTGAAAGTCAGTTTAAAGATCCTGGAATATGCCCACTGATTAATGAATTTTGTTGCTGGCAGTAAAAATCAGTTTCAGCTGAACTATGTTGAGCACAATCACATAACAAGATATATAAACAATTTTTTGTAGGCTCTGCCTATTTTCTACAGGTCAAAGTGGAGTTATCTACTCTGATTGAGAAGTGTTCAGTAAGCTTCCATGTGACATAAACCAATAATTTGGAATTCCCTATTAATTCGAAAGAAAATTTAAAACTTTCCTCATGAGGCATCCTCCTCCAAATTATTTGAATATCTTGAGTCAAGAATTGCAAAGTTGGGGTCATGCATGATGGTGGACAAATTTAGGCTTGTTCAGTGCATCTGTGTCGCGTATTCTCAGACAGCCAGTGACTGCTCAGTAGTGTTCTGAGTGCTCTACTGTGAATGCCATAGCCAGTGCAAGTATTAAACATGATCATAGCAAGTTATTGGGAGAATTTTTATTCCAATTGTGGCGAGTTGTCATCACTGTTGGTGGTGGTAAATGATAAGTTCTACATAAGCAAGCAAGAATGTAATTTGTAGAATACCAGCGTTCTTCAGGCACAAAGCATGGGTCTGCATGTATCATAACTGTTGCTTGGAATCAACGACAATGCCAACTGTGTCCGTTCCTTGACCTATGCGAACCGTCATCACTTGTGAATCAGATTCTAGCTATATGGGAAGTAACAGTGTTTGCTGTAGAGCTGTGTAACAAGTAGCAATGCACAGTAAACAGGATATAGTTTTTACTGATGTAGTTATCTATTTCCTTTCAAAATTACCAATGCAAAGAAGTAAATATTAAAGTATGAATAGAAGATAAGCAGCAGATATTTTCAAAGTGGTGACACTCTTTATAATTTACTGGGTTATATTTAGGTGTCATTAGCATGAATAGCATTTATCGTAATAGAAATAGTTTATTGTTAACATAGGGGTTAAGTCTGTGTCATGTGATTATCTTTTGTTAATGTATATCTTCACACATTCTGTATCCCTAAAGGGTCTCTGTGTTATGATCTATGGAACATGATAAATACATGTTTCGTGCATCAAAATAGTTCAACTGTACGCCACAAGCCACTTTATAGAGTGTGAAGGAGTGTGCTTTGCATGTCTCTGTCGTTGCCCTCTTTTTCCTGTTCCAGTCACAAATAATTTGTGGGAAGAACGATTGCTGGTAAGCCTCCATGTGAGCTCAAATTTCTGTAATCTTAGGTTCAAAGCCTTTTCACGAGATATCCGTAGGGAGGCAGTGTAGTGGTTGGCACTCAAGGAATATATGCTCTTGGAGTTTCAACAGTAAACCACACCATGATGCAAAACACATCTTATGTAGCATCTGCAAGTGGAGTTGGATGAGCACCTGAGTGATACTTTCGTACTTACTAAATGAACCCCTTGCCCCATGAACCATGGACCTTGCCGTTGGTGGGGAGGCTTGCGTGCCTCAGCGATACAGATGGCCGTACCGTAGGTGCAACCACAACGGAGGGGTATCTGTTAAGAGGCCAGACAAACATGTGGTTACTGAAGAGGGGCAGCAACCTTTTCAGTAGTTGCAGGGGCAACAGTCTGGATGATTGACTGATCTGGCCTTGTAACATTAACCAAAACGGCCTTGCTGTGCTGGTACTGCAAATGGCTGAAAGCAAGGGGAAACTACAGCCGTAATTTTTCCCGAGGACATGCAGCTTTACTGTATGATTAAATGATGATGGCGTCCTCTTGGGTAAAATATTCCGGAGGTAAAATAGTCCCCCATTCGGATCTCCGGGCGGGGACTACTCAAGAGGACATCGTTATCAGGAGAAAGAAAACTGATGTTCTACGGATCGGAGCATGGAATGTCAGATCCCTTAATCGGGCAGGTAGGTTACAAAATATAAAAAGGGAAATGGATAGGTTAAAGTTAGATATAGTGGGAATTAGTGAAGTTCGGTGGCAGCAGGAACAATACTTTTGGTCAGGTGATTACAGGGTTATAAATACAAAATCAAATAGGGGTAATGCAGGAGTAGGTTTAATAATGAATAAAAAAGTAGGAGTGTGGGTTAGCTACTACAAACAGCATAGTGAACGCATTATTGTGGCCAAGATAGACACAAAGCCCATGCCTACTACAGTAGTACAAGTTTATATGCCAACTAGCTCTGCAGATGATGAAGAAATAGATGAAATGTATGACGAGATAAAAGAAATTATTCAGGTAGTGAAGGGAGACGAAAATTTAATAGTCATGGGTGACTGGAATTCGTCAGTAGGAAAAGGGAGAGAAGGAAACATAGTAGGTGAATATGGATTGGGGGGAAGAAATGAAAGAGGAAGCCGTCTGGTAGAATTTTGCACAGAACATAACTTAATCATAGCTAACACTCGGTTCAAGAATCATAAAAGAAGGTTGTATACCTGGAAGAATCCTGGAGATACTAATAGGTATCAGATAGATTATATAATGGTAAGACAGAGATTTAGGAACCAGGTTTTAAATTGTAAGACATTTCCAGGGGCAGATGTGGATTCTGACCACAATCTATTGGTTATGAACTGCAGATTGAAACTGAAGAAACTGCAAAAAGGTGGGAATTTAAGGAGATGGGACCTTGATAAACTGAAAGAACCAGAGGTTGTAGAGAGTTTCAGGGAGAGCATAAGGGAACAATTGACAGGAATGGGGGAAAGAAATACAGTAGAAGAAGAATGGGTAGCTCTGAGGGATGAAGTAGTGAAGGCAGCAGAGGATCAAGTAGGTAAAAAGACGAGGGCTAATAGAAATCCTTGGGTAACAGAAGAAATATTGAATTTAATTGATGAAAGGAGAAAATATAAAAATGCAGTAAATGAAGCAGGCAAAAGGGAATACAAACGTCTCAAAAATGAGATCGACAGAAAGTGCAACATGGCTAAGCAGGGATGGCTAGAGGACAAATGTAAGGATGTAGAGGCTTGTCTCACTAGGGGTAAGATAGATACTGCCTACAGGAAAATTAAAGAGACCTTTGGAGAGAAGAAAACCACTTGTATGAATATCAAGAGCTCAGATGGCAACCCAGTTCTAAGCAAAGAAGGGAAGGCAGAAAGGTGGAAGGAGTATATAGAGGGTTTATACAAGGGCGATGTACTTGAGGACAATATTATGGAAATGGAAGAGGATGTAGATGAAGACGAAATGGGAGATAAGATACTGCGTGAAGAGTTTGACAGAGCACTGAAAGACCTGAGTCGAAACAAGGCCCCGGGAGTAGACAACATTCCATTAGAACTACTGATGGCCTTGGGAGAGCCAGTCGTGACAAAACTCTACCATCTGGTGAGCAAGATGTATGAGACAGGCGAAATACCCACAGACTTCAAGAAGAATATAATAATTCCAATACCAAAGAAAGCAGGTGTTGACAGATGTGAAAATTACCGAACTATCAGTTTAATAAGTCAGAGCTGCAAAATACTAATGCGAATTCTTTACAGACGAATGGAAAAACTGGTAGAAGTGGACCTCGGGGAAGATCAGTTTGGATTCCGTAGAAATGTTGGAACACGTGAGGCAGTACTAACCTTACGACTTATCTTAGAAGAAAGATTAAGAAAAGGCAAACCTACGTTTCTAGCATTTGTAGACTTAGAGAAAGCTTTTGGCAACGTTAACTGGAATACTCTCTTTCAAATTCTGAAGTTGGCGGGGGTAAAATACAGGGAGCGAAAGGCTATTTACAATTTGTACAGAAACCAGATGGCAGTTATAAGAGTCGAGTGGCATGAAAGGGAAGCAGTGGTTGGGAAAGGGGTGAGACAGGGTTGTAGCCTCTCCCCGATGTTATTCAATCTTTACATTGAGCAAGCAGTAAAGGAAACAAAAGAAAAATTCGGAGTAGGTATTAAATTTCATGGAGAAGAAGTAAAAACTTCGAGGTTCGCCGATGACATTGTAATTCTGTCAGAGACAGCAAAGGACTTGGAAGAGGAGTTGAACGGAATGGACAGTGTCTTGAAAGGAGGATATAAGATGAACATCAACAAAAGCAAAACGAGGATAATGGAATGTAGTCAAATTAAATCGGGTGATGCTGAGGGGATTAGATTAGGAAATGAGACACTTAAAGTAGTAAAGGAGTTTTGCTATTTAGGGAGTAAAATAACTGATGATGGTAGAAGTAGAGAGGATATAAAATGTAGACTGGCAATGACAAGGAAATCGTTTCTGAAGAAGAGAAATTTGTTAACATCGAGTATAGATTTAAGTGTCAGGAAGTCGTTTCTGAAAGTATTTGTATGGAGTGTAGCCATGTATGGAAGTGAAACATGGACGATAACCAGTTTGGACAAGAAGAGAATAGAAGCTTTCGAAATGTGGTGCTACAGAAGAATGCTGAAGATAAGGTGGGTAGATCACGTAACTAATGAGGAGGTATTGAATAGGATTGGGGAGAAGTTTGTGGCACAACTTGACTAGAAGAAGGCATCGGTTGGTAGGACATGTTTTGAGGCATCAAGGGATCACAAATTTAGCATTGGAGGGCAGCGTGGAGGGTAAAAATCGTAGAGGGAGACCAAGAGATCAATACACTAAGCAGATTCAGAAGGATGTAGGTTGCAGTAGGTACTGGGAGATGAAGAAGCTTACACAGGATAGAGTAGCATGGAGAGCTGCATCAAACCAGTCTCAGGACTGAAGACCACAACAACAACAACAAATGAACCCATCCTGTGACAAAACACACTACTCTTCTTTAGATCTTCTCTATCTCCTCGAGCAATCTATCTGGTACACGACATGGTTTTCGAACAAAGGTTCTGTAAGCTGCCTCCTTCATGAGTGAACTACATGTCCTGAGAATTCTTCCAGTGAATCTGTCTGGCACCTGCCTTACCTGTGATTAGTTTTATGCAGTTATTCCTCTTTGCTTTGCTTCATATTCATACTCTTAGATATTTTAAGAAGTGAGAGCTTCGATTGATCATTCTGCAGTCATATAATTGATCTTTCCTCGTATATATGTGCAATATATTAAATTTGTTCATATTCAGGGTTAACTGCTAATCCCTGCACCAAGTGTTGACAGTTTACAGGTCTTCTTGTATTTTGATACAATTTTAAAGTGTTGCAACTTCTCTGTATACAACAGCGTAATCAGCTAAAAGCCTCAAGGAAATTCCAATGTTGTCCACTATGTAATTTATATATATATATTGTGAAAAGGAAGTTATTTTACGTCTTAAGACTTCTCTCACTTGAGAATGATATGCTACATTGTGTTTGCTAGAATCTCTTCAGTCAAATTACATTTCCAACAAATAATCAGTTATTTGAAGGGAAAGGAAGAGGGGCGAATGAAGGACTGGAGACGTTTAGGTCTTCTCATCCTGTCTGGTTACGTCGCCCCCAACCCAGGGTTCTGGGTGATTTTTCTAAACTGTATCCCTTTCCCTAACCCTATCCAGTCCTTTTCGTTCACCCCTCTTTCTTCCCCTTCAACTCTTCTGTCAGAAGAAGGAGCCACTGGCTCCGAAAGCTTGCAAAAGTTAAATCCTTTTGTGTGTATGTGTTCCCCTGCCACCGCTTGGTGAATAGATTCTTTTATCTGTCCAAATTACACACTAATGTGGTATTCTGTGAGCTCTTATTTTGTTTTTTCGGTAGCAGTGCGGAACTGCAGAACACCTTCCACAAATCAAGGAACATGTTATCAACCATAATGTCGATATCTACTGCTTTGTGGGTCTCATGGATGAATGGAGTGAACTGGGTCTCACACTATTGTTGTGTCCAAAACCATTGTTGATTGTTACAGAGGAGATTTTTCCTTTTCCAGAAATGTTGTAAAACTTGTTCCAAAATTCTGCACAAGATGTCATCAGAGATATAGGCCAATAGTTTTGTCCTAATGTTTGATCTCTCATTCTTGAAAATGGGAATGATGTGTGCTTTTTTTCCAATTGCTAGGAATATTTCGATTCCCCACCAACGTACAGTACATTGCTGTTAGAAGAGGAGCAAGTTCTTTCACATACTCTATGTAGAATCTTATTGGTATCCATTCGAGGTAAGTGGCCTTCCTTCAGATGAGCAATTTCAGCTGCTTTTCTATGCCATGGTCACAAATGTCATTTTGATGATTGTGTGATGATTTAATGGATAAACCACACTACAATCATCCTTGTTGAAACATTGTTGGAAAAAAAGTCAGAATTTTACTTTCGAATTCAGTGAACACTTCACAAATTGGTCCTCTTACTGTAATCTTGTTTTCATTCAGTTTTTGCCTGTCTGTCGGGCTACAGCTACATTCAGATTTGTACTGATGCTCTCTTTGGTTTCTTACACATCTGCCAAACTATGGCGAATCTTTTTCTTTACTTGTTGAGTATTCATGAATTGAGTAATACAACCTTTCTAAATTTATCTTGTGCTTTTAATTATTTATAACAAAAATGTCCATTCAGTGTAAAGGGAACATTGACCTTGGACTATACTACAGACTAATTGGTTACCATAATCTTTTTTCGTATTGACATTTATTGGCTTTGCCAACTCACAACCAGGTTATCACCATCCAGCTGAACAAGGACCCTGGACTATGCTACTGATCTGTCTCTGACCACAACCAAAATTTTGGTGGTGAGGGGGGTGAGAGTGTGTAGCTCTGTCACACACTACCAGAAATTCTGAGGCAGTTACTGAGAACCTTCACTAACTATGGAAGGCTACCAACATAGTACTGCAGAAAAAATAATTATGCGGAATGAACCTTTCATTCTGCATTAGGGTGTCCACTGTTTGAAACGTCTTGGCCTTTCACAGGCAGTGCTCCTACTCGCTGAACTTTCCAGGCATGACTCATGTCCTGCCCTCAGAGTTTTGAAACATGTCTGGTATATTGCCAGGATGAAGAATTTTCACCCAAGATTTCACACAATCAGTGACAGATGTAACATTACATCCTATGTCGTACACTTTTGTAAAATGCATTGTACCTCAGGCTAACTGTTTTTGCACATCAACCACTGACAGCATTATAGTAGGATATACGTCAGTGCACGAGCAGCCAGTGTACCATATTCAACCTGTCAGTGAGTTATTTTGAACTTTTGAGTAAACTGATATGTATTGCGTGTATATTGTACAAAAATTTACAATCTTAATTCATGCTGGATATTTCTGTCATTGGGAAGTTTGTGATACGAAGGGAGAGCTCAGCCTTCTGCTACTCTTCCTGCAGCAGTCTACTTATGGGACATAGTTTTATTCATCTGTTCACTGCATGTATTTCTACAATTGTTTCAGGAAAGGTTACAGACCGTACATTTGTGCAACATTGTATTTAATGATTAATAACTGTCAGAAATTTGAAATGAATAAAAAATCTGGAAGGATTTGTTATTGTCTACTTTGGGTCACTAATTTGATAATTGTCTAGTTATGTAATTATGTTTGCATATATTGAATATTGAAAGGAATTAACTGTATTCTGTTTCTCATTTTGATTTTAAAGAAATTTTTACATAGCTTCTATGAGAGAAACTGCTGTATCAAAAATAATCCTTAAGGCGGGTTTTAATCTGAATCTCTACAGTGATAACAGGCTCCCACAGTCCAAAATATTTTGAGGTGGAGCAGCTTACAAGATAATAAAAAGTAAGCTAGGTCTGTATTGGTGAACAAACTGAATTTATTATTTCCATCAAGACTTCTGGTGTTTTAACAAATAAATTTGCACCAGAATACAGAACTCCACACTAAACACTGGAAAGGTTGCAAAGTCTGTTTAAGTTTTTAATTATATTCTTATTGCTGCTGTTCATAGATTGAACAGATGTTTTATTGTAGTATCCCAATTCATTAGTGAGATTTGTGCTATGCCCCTCCTCACAGAATTGATATGCAGTATACTACATAACATACACCAAAAATTTCTATCAGTAATTTGTATATTATGTGATACAGTGTTTCTCAATTTACCATGGAATTTGTTATTCATAAACTAAAGGGTAAGTTAAATATAGATTGTATATTGGCAACAGCATATTCTGTCTGAAATTATAAACAACTAAATCAATCACAAAGTAGGATTTGCGTCTTGTCATGAATTTTATTAGATGTGAGTGAATATCCCCAGTGTGCTGCTTGACAGTCATGTTCGTTAAATATCTAGGAATAGTATCACAAACCAACATGAAATAGAACGAGCATGACAGGTCGGTAGAAGGGAAGGCCAGTGACCATTTTAGACTTATTGAGGGAATTCTAGGAAAATGTAGCTCATCTATAAAGAGGAATTACATTTATAACACTAGTGTGAGCCATTCTTGAGTACTGCTACAGTGTTTGTGACCCCTAACAGTTTGTATTAAAAGAAGCATCTCAGAGGCTTGAGCTGTAGATTTTTTACCAGTAGGTTGAATCAAGAAGCGATTGTTATGGAAATTCTCTCTTGGAAGGAAGACAACGTTCTTTTCATGAAAACTAGATATGAAATGTAGAGAACCATTAGTGAAGTAATTACTTATGTTTTCCCTGATATGCACAACAGATTGGTAGAATTGCACAGTCAATGCAGCAAGGATACCAGCTTTTTTAAAATAGGTCTTTACAATGAGCCAACTAATATTTCTAGTAATTATTATTGTCTCCCTTTTCTGCAGCTAAAAATTATGTGTATGTTTTTGTAATAAACATGCTTTCCATCCTAAGTGTTGTATTTCTTTGATGGCCCAGCTGTTGGATTTGAACTTCTGTGTGGTTATGACGTGACGGTGGAGATGCCGGATACTTCAAAACATCTACATCACTGTGGCTCCAATCAGGCAATGTAAAAGCAGTCTCCTACATGAACAGGAAAAGGAGTACAAGCAATTCACGAGACCAACAGATTCCAAGCTAGCAATAAGTCAGCTGCACATCAGGCATCCATCAGTGAACCCCGGAAATACTGCTCAGCATCCAAAGAAATGGCTGAAAGGATTTGACTTAATTGCCAGATACAACAGGTGGGATGACTTGATTTGTTTGACAACTGTATACTTTCATTTGGACAGCAGAGCCCAGCTGTAGATACGGGACAATGAAGAGAAGCTTAATAGCTGCTGCAAAATCCAGGGTGAACATGAAGGGAACATTTTGTGACAGTCAAAAGCAAATGTGCTTGGTAGAACAACAATTGAACTGGGCCCTCCATCAAGGGGAAATGACACTGTTATACATCAGCATCGATACCTGCAATCCACTTATGGTACGTGGCGGATGGTACCCCGTACAACTACTAGTCATCTCCTTGTTTGTGTGCCTCCATATGAGACCAAATTTCTCACATCTTATCTTCATGGTCCTTACAAGCAGTGAGTGTTGGAGGCAACAGAATCGTTCTGCAATCGGCTTCAAATGCCAGTTCACCTTCCCTCCAGGGATTCCCATTTGAGTTCCTGAACCATCTTCATAACACTTGATGTTGTTCAAATCTACCAGTAACAAATCTAGCAGCCTGCCTCTGAATTGCTTCGATGTCTTCCTCTAATCCGAGCTGGTACAGATCCCACACACACGGTCAATATTCGAGAATAGGTCGCACTAGCATCCTATATGCGGTCCTCCTTACAGATGAACCACACTTTCCTAGAACTCTCCCAATAAACTAAAGTGAACCACTTGCTTTTCCTATCACAATCGTCGCATGCTCATTTCATTTCACCTTGCAATGTTATGCCCAGATACTTAGACGATGTGCCTGTGTCAAGCAAGACACTACTAATGATGTACTCGAAAATTACGAGAACCTATGCCATATGCTAGTACCTTCATTGACAATGCAGTGAGGCACCAAGTCAAACGCTTTCCAAAAATTGAGTAATATGGAAGTTATCCCTTGTCATCTATCCTTGAATTGCCCTTTTTATACACAGGCATTTGCAAAGCAGCTCTAGATTGGTTCACTTCAAATGATCTGTCCCTCAACGTCAAACGGGCCGACTTGGAGCAGGAGAGGCATCCCAGGACATTTTAATTTTCACTGTCTATACTTTTACAAATAAATTCATAAAACTTTGTCAGCATCACCAGGAAGGATTCAGGATTCACACTCATTGCAGTGGAAGATTGAAAACATAACAAAATAAATTTTTTTTTACATGTGAAATTTCATCATTTTTTTCACTTACTAATGGCAGCATTTGTTGCTATAGGTACACTTTTCTTCATAAGTAAGAGAGATTCTTCGATGAATTTTGCACAGCATACAAACCATATTCAAAGGTGTACGAAACTCTAGAATTTTACAAATCTATTAAAAACTGTAGTAAAAATTGAGGTAATTAACTAGAAAATTTGTGTTTTTTCTAAACATGAAGTTTAAAATATAACAGCTCATTAGTTTTTTCATAAATTAAATAAATTCTAGAGTTTCATACACCTGTAAGTATGGTTTGTATGCTGTGCAAAATTCATCGAAGAATCTCTCTAACTTATGAAGAAAAGTGTACCTATAGCAACAAATGAAGCCATTAGTAAGTGAAGGAATGATGAAATTTCACACATAAAAAAAAAATTATTTTGTTATGTTTTCGATCTTCCACTGCAATGAGTGTGAATCCTGAATCCTTCCTGGTGATGCTGACAAAGTTTTATGAATTTATTTGTAAAAGTATAGACAGTGGAAATTAAAATGTCCTGTGATGCCTCTCCTGCTCCAAGTCGGCCCGTTTGACGTCCTACCCCCCTTAAGGGGGTTAACGTTGAGGGACAGATCATTTGAAGTGAACCAATCTAGAGCTGCTTTGCAAATGCCTGCTGACTTCTTAAATTTTTTTTAAAAAATTCTGTATTGTATTCATCATTTCCAGCTCTGTCATTGACCTTGCTATATAAATCATTGTGGATGCAATACCTTTTAGAAACATTTTGCTACAACTTCCTTGCAATACCGGAAAACTAGTCTAACCCTATCCTACTTTGTATGTGGTTATACACATATATATTATTTCTGTAATCTATCTGACATGTCTGGTAGCGTTTTGCTCAATAGTCTGAGTAATAATAATAATAATAATAATAATAATAGTAACAAAATTTGACAATTACTGAGGATTTTGTACTGTACCACCCACCGTCTTTGACTTGTATCTTATTGTACTTGTCTTCCATTTCCAGTTTCATGTTTTGTGACATTCCATACTACTTTGCTTTTCTGCATTGTGTATTTTTTGTCATTGTGTGCCCCCCCCCTTTTTTTTTACCCTCCTGTATATTCTTCTATACATCTAAAAACAGTGGATTAGTGTAGTGTTTTGGAAAAGAATTGATAAATTTAAATGTTTAGGAGGACTTTCTACTACTCATAGTTATCCATTTATTTTCCTTAGCTGTTGCTGTTGAATAGGCTGTTTTTGGAAGCGTCTCCTCAAAAATTAATTTAAACAAGGTGCCAAAATTAAAGAACTTAGTGGCTAGCATTTTTTCCTGTGTACATCCCATTTCAGGTTTGATTTGTCAGTGCCCTAGGAAATGTATGTACTTTGTTTTACAGTTTTCCCTGTCAATATCTGGAAGTACTGTACTTTCTGATGCCCTAGTGGCAGTGTTTACCATTTACTGCATGCAAAAAGTGCTCAAAATGTTTAGGAATTTTTTATTAATTTTGCCACTAACTCCTCTGTTAATATTCATGTCACCGCATATTATTTAGTTAGTTTTCCAGTAATTCAGTTAATTTGCCGAATAGTGTGTCCACATTACCACACACACACACACACACACACACAATGTAACTTCTTGTGGATGTCTAGCTTTGTTAGTTAAATGGCTGCCAATTCAAAATCCTTATCTACACTAATTTGATCAGATTTTCTGTAGCTTTAAAATGTGTGCCACCTCTCACGTAAATACATGACCTCCCACCCTTCAGGATAGTTTTACAGTAGCAACTTCCACATTAATATAATGGTAACACTATAATGCAGTATTTCATGGTCGCAACACCAGTGCCGTGTATCGCAAACAACAATGCTGCTCTAAGACTGTAATTCAACTTCGAGCTGGTGAACTTAATTTTTAATAGGCTGCACAATTTAATGAAGAATACTGTTAATGATTCTAAGGAAATTCTTGAGGTGTTTGTGATACTATCTTTCGTGAATGTGCTGAATAAATCTTGAATAATAATTGAAGGGAGGGGAGCATGTTGTCTTGAAGCAGGCCTAGTCCTCCTACCCAAGACAACAGGTATTCAACCATGTGTGATCCAAGACCCACCTGCTATTCTCTCTTTCCCAGTCCTATCGAAGCTATGGTTACAGCTAGTGTTCCCCATCACTCAATAGTCACCATTGGCACCAGCACATTGTGTCCCTGGTCAACAGTCATCAGCACCATCTTTATCTCCACTGCCAAGATGAGGCCGATCATGCTGAGAGAACAGCTCAACCTTGCTCGAATTGGTATTACCGGTTAACAGATTTAAGTTACTCAGGTAACCACCTATGTTGTGCTTGCTGTCCCTATCCTAGTTATTTATAGGAAAATCATGTACTAGCTTGATGTATAAATGAAAAAGTGTACATAGTTATGCGTTTAGGTAAAGTTGAGTAGTAAGGTCATTTTGAAGGTTAGAACTATTTTTATTATGTATGAAGATCTATTAAGGGGCAAGTTCTGTCATGGTTGTTCTGTCTGTTTGTCTGAGGTATTCCTTATGGGTTTGTGCACCAACGAGCAGGTATAGCAAAGAGATTTCTTCGCCGTATGCGGCTACAAGGAATATCAGCTACTCAAGAAATAGCATGTAGTTCAGTTATTTGAATATCAGACTCTGAATTGAATGTCAATCTCACATAGAGCTACATCTAATGACTTGTCTGATGTATAGTCAATGTATAATAAATTTCAATCGTGACTCAAAAGTTATTGGAATACTGAGTTCGCAGATGTGGGTTGAATCAAGATTTAATACGATTTCATCTAGTTGTGAGTTCTGTGACTACTAGAGAGCAGATGTGTAATTTATTCGTAACACACATTGACTGAACTCTTACAACCTCTGCTGTGACTGCTATCCACCAACAGTACTCTCATCTTCCTGAAAGTAGTGCCGTTCCTAGACTTCCTACCAACGGACAGAGCATGCTGCACATTTCCTATTCCTGCACCAGGTTGAGGCTCCTCACCACTCAACTCTGTGTGCTGGAACCTGTTGCTGATAGACACAATAGAACTATCAGGTTATTCTCAAATGTGCATTTCTTGTATGTATTCTCTTGTTTTATGTGTCTTGGATTAATTACAAAGTGTAGCAACTTATGAGTGTACTGTTGTGCCCGTTTATGTCCCTGTTGGCAGTATTGCTACAAAATTTTTGGATAATTGTTTGCCGTAGGAATTAATCTCATTTTCTTTTTATGTTGCTACCCTCTGTTTGTTCTCAAGACAAGTTCTTAGTCATATAAAGGTATACAATTGATTTCCTATCATTTCAGTAAGTGGTGTTTTTCTTGTGTGTGGAATTGGTGATTGAAGAAGTTGGAGAAAATATGGGGGACGGGGGTTGTAATAGTTAAATACAAGGGCTGTGCTGAAAGTTTAAGCAGAATGTGTGAAAAAATTTTATTTGGAAAAAAACGTTTACAACTTTTCAAAATACTCTCCATTAGCATGTATACATTTTTCCATTCTCTGAAACCACTTAGAAAATGTGTCAGTCCAAGCTTCTTTTGGGATGTCAGTTAGTGCACTCTCATACACTGCAATGGCCTCTTCATCTGATGAAAACCGCCGCCCTTGAATTTTTCCTTAGTCTTAGGGAACAGAAAGGAGCCACAGGGGGCCAGGTCCAGTGAATAGGGGGGATGGGGTAACACTCGCACTTTTTCCTTTTCCAGAAAGTCCATCGTTCTGGCAGCCCTAAGCACAGATGCATTGTCGTGATGTAGCAGAAGGTGCCCACTCTTGGACTTTGGATGCTGTGACTTCCATGTGGCGATGACTTTTGAAAGACAATCGTTCACGTACCATTCAGCATTGACTGTACGACATGTGTCCAAGGTCACAGAGGTGAGATGCCCGATCTTTGTGAAAAAAGTTGCCACCATCTTTTTTCCAGAGCTCCGACTTCGTCGAACTTTTGTGAGTGGTTTCTCCCCTGGAAAGCACCACACAGAAGACTGTCTCTTCGTTTCAGGCTCATAATGGTAGACCCACGTTTCATCACCTGTGACGATATTGTAGGTGTCGTGGGACTTCCCTCCATTCCTCCATTGAATTTTTCGAGCATGGAATGACACCAGTCCACTCTCTCCTCCTTTTGGCTTTCTGTCAGGGAATGTGGCACCCAATGTGCACATCTCTTAGTAAGATGAACGATGGTCTGTGCTGCTGTTGATCCCATATTTAGGGTCCCTTCAATCTTGCGGAATTTAAGATGTGGATCTTCTTTAATAATTTTCCTCACATCATCAATGTTTTCAGGAGTCACAGCTGTTGCTGGCCAACCGGGACGAGGTTCATCTTCAATTGACTGGCGACCCCCTCGAAAACTCGTGAAACCAATTTTCCACTGTGGCCCTAGAAGGGGAAGCTTCACCAAAAACACACAGCAAAGAAGAATGGCATTCTTTGGCACTTAAACCCTTTTTATAATTGTAAAAAATCATGGCGCGAAAGTCGCGGTGTGACAGCTCCATCCTGCACCATCTCTGACTCAGCACTGCCTGTGCTTTCTTACTGCTCTGTGGGGGGATCACCGCTAGCCAGGGGCTGCGCGCGCACATCCCAAGGTCGAAAAACATCGCTCTTTCAAATGAAAACAACCCCATTGTCCTCCACCTTACGGTTTACGGGCTGCTAAAATCTTTCGGCATAGCCCTCATGGGTTTTGAGAGGATTTTTCTTATTTAAATGTTTCTGTCACAGAACCTTAAATGCTACATTAAAATAAAATGAGTAAGCTTAGTCACATTTTAAGAAATAAGGGAGCAGTTTCTTTGGCAATAGAGCCTTAAAATGACAAGACATTATTATTCCTTTGTCTGATCAAATGCCTGATGTAAGTGTTAAGTACATACTGTGAGTTGCATTCTGTTGTCCAATAAGTACATTGTAAAATTCGGGCTTTTTTGAAACCAAACACTATTTATTTCTACTGGATCTCATGTTTATTGACCTTTACAGATAGATGAAAAACATAGTTGCAGTTTTCGTAAGAAATTTAAGATGTGGAATTGTGGAACTACTGTGTCATAGGGAGTTACTTGTCAGGTAGCACTGGGCTGATACATCTATTTTACCAATTGTTGTTGTATTTGTTTTAGTTTTATCAGTTACTTTGGTGTTGAGAGTGAACATTAATTTTTTTATAAAATAGGAGAAAAATGAAATAATTATATATTGTGTGTGCACTAATTATTTTAGTCCTTCTTCTTCTTCTTCTTCTTTCTGGTTTCATTGTCAGATAGGTATGTGATAGTGTACTGCAAAATTTAATGTGTTCCACAGTGACTCCTGTGATTATTTGTAAGATATGCTTTTAGCATTAGGCAATAGTAAAGAGTGCCCCCCCCCCCCTCCCCTCCCCTTCTATTACTGGTCTTAAATGTGCTGTGAAATTTTTCACTCTTGTTGCAGTTTGAAAGTGATATCCGCAAAGTATTAATATCACTGGTGGAGGCATCTGCAAGAATTTTGACACCAAGCCCAGAGTCAGAAGAGGTATTTCAGATAATCAGAGAGAGACTTGAAAATAAAGGTGTTGACCATATTGTTAAGCAACTAACAGACATGGGATTTCCACAGGCTCTCGTGGTTGAAGCTCTTCACCTGAACAGGTAAATACATAGGTTTCAGTATCTGTCTCATAGAGTGCTTGTATTTTATTTCACGTGGCAATTGGAATAATAATCTGTCCCTGCTGATAAAAATTATCATACAAAAGATGTAATGTAGTTGCTCAGTAAAATCAGGAATAGTGGTTGTTATGCATCTTCTCTGGAGCCTGGGATATACAGTGAAATCTACAACTACATTAATACTACACAACCATCACTTAATAGAGTGTTATAAAGAAATATATGAAAAACTAGTGTTGCTCAGTTACTTCTTTATTCTTGTGAGTTTTAAAAGTGTAAATATTACATACCAGATACTAAGTAATCCCCACACATTGCGGAACAGGAAAATTCCTCACATTAATTCATTTTGCATGGACAACAATCTTCCATTAAGTAAGTGCTGGCAGAGTGAAAAAATATCATGGGTTTCACTAAAAGTATCAGCCTGTCAGAGAGGCTTATACAAAGATTACGTGGAAAATAACTCGTGGTTGGATTTAAATGAAATACTGGAATAGTTCTTCTTTAGCAGAAGAATCTTAAAATTAAGACTCTGAATTATTTCTCTACATAATCATCATATCTCTTACTAAGTGACAGATTAACTCTACAAAAAATTCTGCCACCTGAGAGTTTTGGAACCCAACAAATACCAAACTTGTGGTACCCCTAATTGTTTCATTACAGTCTTCTGCAAGACACTGAGAAATCCATGGAAAGCTGTCCAACAGCTAAGATTTTGTGAAACAGCAGTTTTCACGAACCTTTTTCATCAGTTTACTGTATCAGTTTTTTACTGACTGTAGGCAGATAATCACATCTGTCATTGTGAACATTTGCCTTTCTTCTCATAAGTGACACAATTCTATATCTACAGCTATACTCTAGAAACCACTGTAAAGTGCATGGCAGAGGGTATGTCCTCCCCCTGCGGGTTCGGGGGTTAGAATAGGCCCGCGGTATTCCTGCCTGTCGTAAGAGGCGACTAAAAGGAGTCTCAAACGTTTTGGCCTTATGTGATGGTCCCCTGTTGGGTTTGACCTCCATATCTCAAAATTTTTCCGAAGAGCGGGCCGATTGGGGAAGGGCACCTTACTTGGTGCATTGTGTCCATCTTGCGTTGAGAACTTTCGCCAGCTTATTCGTCGTTGCACTGCAGTCCTGCCCGCTCTCCATCTCTTGGGCATGGATACGCCCCTACGTGCACTTTCTGCCAAGCGATGTGCAGGGCCATTTTCTGCACTGACGGCGACCATGGACCACGTCACCTAACATCCAGCACGGTAGCCAGTCCGTTGTGGTGGGGCTGCCATGTACCCTCTTGGTTGTAGCCTCCTGACAACACAGGGATCGCTCTAATGATGCCTGCGCCGTTAACTCCCCACGTATGCCAAGGAGTAGATGCCCATCTCCCTGGGGCATCGGGACTCCCGGCAATGGCCATCCTGCCAGGTGGCCTTTGCTGTGGCTGGGTGGCGCCCGTGGGGAGGGCCCTTGGTCGGAGTAGGTGACATCAGGGCGGATGACCTGCAATGAAGCGTGGTAGATCATCTCTCGCTGGCAGCCAGCCGTCAGCAGTCTCTAAGCATTCCAAAGCTCAAGGTATTCGCCCCGGTATCTCGTCTGTACCAGAGCTGACGGGGAATAGTTTGTGTCTGTGAAGCCTCAGTTCTTTGTCGAAAATTTAGAGGACAAGTTTGGGGAGGTGGAGGGCTTGTCCAAAATGCGGTCAGGGTCAGTCTTAATAAAAACAGCATCCTCTGCCCAGTCACGAGCCTTGCTCGCTTGTACGAAGCTGGGGGATGTTTCTGTTACTATCACCCCACATAAAAGCTTAAATATGGTCCAGGGAATTATTTTTCACAGAGATCTTTTACAGTCCGATGACGAGCTGCGCGCCAACTTAGAGCGACGAGGGGTCCATTTCATACGGCGCGTCCACCGGGGTCCGAGGGATCACCAAGTTGCAACCGGTGCCTTCATCTTGGCCTTCGAGGGTGACACGTTACCTGAGAAGGTCAAGGTGATGGTATACCGTTGTGATGTCAAGCCCTATATCCCTCCCCCGATGCGGTGCTTCAAGTGTTGGAAGTTCGGCCATATGTCTTCTCGCTGTGCTTCCAGCCTCATATGTCGCGATTGTGGTCGACCATCCCATCCTGATACTCCATGTGCCCCGCCTCCCATCTGTATCAACTGCGGGGAGCACCATCCCCCTTGCTTGCCGGACTGTAAGATACTCCAGAAGGAGTGGAAAATAATGGAATACAAGACCCTGGATAGGCTGACCTACACTGAGGCTAAGCGTAAGTTTGAACGACTGCATCCAGTACGTATGACGTCCACTTATGCTGCCACTGTCGCTCCTGTTACAGTTCCTATAGCTGCACCACACAACGTTAGCTCTCAGAGCCAGAGAACCACACCTGCCCCCTTGATGGTGGGGGGGGGGGGGGCAGCACTACACTCCCTGTTGCTCCTGCTCCATCTACTTCAGGAGCAACACCCACCCAACCATCGAGGACACCAGTTCCCCCTTCCCAGCCGGAGAAGCGTAAGACTTCTTCGGCTCCTGTTGCCAGGAAGGGGTCCCTTGGGGACCTCCCTTCGCAAGTTCCGACCGGTTCAAAAGCAGACAGCCGCAAGTGGCTCAAACAACAACCTGTCCCTGGTCTTAGGGCCTCACGGTCGTCTTCCGTCCCTGAGACTGACCCAGTGAAGCTCTCCCAGCCTGAACGACCGAAGACAGAGTGAAGTAAGCTGAAAAAGAACAAGGTTCCCAAGAATCCCGACATTGCGGTGGCACCCGTCCCACCGCTACCAACAAGCACAGCGTCTGAGGACGAGGTCAAGATTCTGGCGTCTGCTGAAGACCTGGATCTCGCCGGTCCCTCAGACGCCATGGATGTCACTCGTGCAGGTTCTGAATCGGTGGCAGCAAGTGAACAAGCGGCGTAAATTGTCTTCCTAGTCCCTTCACGCCTTCTCAGCCATGGACAATTTCATACTCCAGTGGAACTGCAGCAGTTTTTTCCACCATCTAGCTGAGCTCTGACAACTTATCAGCCTTCACCCTTTCTTCTGCATTGCTCTTCAGGAAACTTGGTTTCCAGCAATGCGAACCCCCGCCCTCGATGGCTATCGGGGTTATTATAAGAACCGGGCAGCTTATGAAGGGGTGTCTGGTGGCGTCTGCATATATGTCCTTAACTGTCTTCACAGCGAGTCTGTCCCTCTACAAACACATTTAGAGGCTGTCGCTGTTCGGGTGTGGATGCCACAGGCTGTTACCGTCTGCAGTCTTTACCTTCCACCGGATGATGATGTTGCGCAGCATGTCCTGGCTGCGCTGATAGCCCAATTGCCGCCCCCTTTGCTGTTACTGGGCGACTTCAACGCCCATAACCCTCTGTGGGGTGTGTCGGTGGCGACAGGTCGAGGTGCCACCATTGAGCATTTATTGGCACAGCTCGATCTTTCGCTTTTAAATGATGGTTCCTTCACACAATTCAGCATAGCGCATGGCACGTACTCCGCCATCGACCTTTCGATTTGCAGCCCTAGCCTCTTACCGTCTGTTGACTGGAGTGTGCATGACGACCTGTGTGGTAGTGACCACTTTCCGATCTTTCTGTCACTGCCACAGCGTCAGTCTTCTGGGCGGCCTTGCAGGTGGGCCATGAATAAGGCTGACTGGGACTTGTTTTCCTCCACTGCTGCTATTGAGCCTCTCTCTAGTGATGACATTGATGCGGTGGTTCAATCGGTCACCACCGGCATCGTTATTGCCGCCGAATCTGCCATTCCCTGTTCTTCTGGGTCCCCTCGGCGGCGGACTGTGCCTTGGTGGTCGCCTGAGATCGCTGAAGCGATTAAAGATCGCCGACGGGTGCTCCAGCTTCACAAGCGACATCCCTCCGTCGAAAACCTTATCGCCTTCAAACAGCTGCGTGCGCGAGCCCACCACCTTATCTGCCAAAGCAAGCAAGAGTGCTGGGAGCGGTATGTGTCCACCATTGGCCTCCATGTCTCTCCATCGCAGGTCTGGGCCAAGATCCGACGCCTCTATGGCTATCGGACCCCTGTCAGCGTCCCTGCGCTCTCACTGAATGGAGCAGTTTGTACAGACTCCGACGAAATTGCCAACTGCTTGACACAGCATTTTGCTCTTAGTTCCGCTTCTTCCAATTACCCCCTGGCCTTCTGCCCCATTAAAGAGTGGATGGAACGTTGGAGCCTTTCTTTTCGCATCCACCATTCTGAATCCTACAATGCTCCGTTCAGTGAGTGGGAATTTCACAGTACGCTTGCCGCTTGCCCTGATACCGCTCCTGGGCCAGATCGCATCCACTGTCAGCTGCTGAAACACCTTTCAGGGGACTGCCAGCGACGGCTCCTCGACCTTTACAACCGCATTTGGGTCGAGGATGAGTTTCCGTCGCAATGGCCGGAATGTATTGTCATCTCCATTCTGAAACCTGGGAAGAACCCTTTGGAGGTGGACAGCTTTCGTCCCATTAGCCTCACCAATGTTCTTTGCAAGTTGCTTGAACGGATGGTGAGCCGGCGGTTGAACTGGGTACTGGAGTCACGGGGCCTTCTGGCTCCATCTCAGGGTGGGTTCCGTAAAGGCCGCTACGCCGCCGACAATCTGGTGAGCCTAGAGTCGGCCATCCATACTGCCTTTGCCTGCCGTCAGCACCTGGTCGCTGTCTTTTTCGACATGCGGAAGGCGTACGATATGACATGGCGCCATCACATCCTATCTACGCTTCATGGATGGGGTCTGCGGGGCCCTCTGCCGATCTTTATCTGCAATTTTCTGTTGTATCGTACCTTCCGCGTGCAAGTCGCGGCCTCGTATAGTTCCTCCCACATCCAGGAGAACGGTGTGCCACAGGGTTCTGTTTTAAGTGTCCGCCTGTTTTTAATAGCCATTAACGGGCTCGCTGCGGCCGTGAGAAATTCTGTCTCCGCTTCCCTGTATGCTGATGACTTCTGCCTTTACTATAGCTCTATTGGCATTGCAGCTGCTGAACGTCAGCTACAGGGCGCAATCCGCAAGGCGCAGTCTTGGGCTGTAGCGCGTGGTTTTCAGTTTTCGGCTGCCAAGACCCTCGTTATGCATTTCTGCCGGCACCGAACGGTCCATCCTGCGCCGCGGCTTTATCTTAACGGCGAACTACTTGCTGTGGTGGAGACCCACAGGTTTTTGGTGTAGTTTTTGATGCCCAGTTGACTTGGCTGCCTCGTATTCGGTAGCTTAAACAGGCGTGTTGGTGGCATCTCAATGCTCTGCAATGCTTGAGCCACACCAGCTGGGGCGCCGACCGATCTGCCTTGTTACGGCTCTACCAGGCGTTAATCCAGTCCCGTTTGGATTATGGGAGCCTGGCTTATGGCTCCGCTTCCCCATCTGCGTTGCGGGTACTGGACCCAATACTACACAGCGGGATACGACTTGCCACTGGTGCCTTCCGCACCAGCCCTGTGGACAGCATACTAGTGGAGGCAGGTGTCCCTCCCCTGCGGTTACAGCGCCAACGGTTGTTGGCCGCTTATGCTGCCCATGTTTTTAGCTTGCCCGGGCATCCAAACTATCATCTCCTGTTCCCGCAATCGGTCGTCCATCTGCCAGAATGTCGGCCCCGGTCTGGCTGTACGATCGCGGTCCGCGTCAAAGAGCTTCTCTCCGGGCTTAGGGTTTTCACTGTTCCACCTCCTTTCCGGGCCACTTTGCGTACACCCCCATGGTGTGTTCCTCGCCCTTGCCTTCGGCTCGACTTGGCACAGGGTCCGAAGGACTCAGTCCCTCCAGAGGCCTTCCGCCACTGCTTTTATTCCATCCTGGCCACGTATCAGGGCTCTGGCATTGTTTACACTGACGGTTCGATGGTTGCTGGTCGTGTCGGGTATGTGCTAACTCTAGGGGACCATTCCGAACAATGTTTCTTGCAGGATGGCTGCAGCATTTACACTGCTGAGCTGGTTGCCATCTTTCATGCCCTAGAGTATATCCGCTCCTGCTCAGGTGAGTCCTTCGTTATCTGTAGCGATTCCCTGAGTGGTTTACGAGCTCTAGACCAGTGTTTCCCTCGTTCTCGTCTGGTGATGGCTATCCAAGAGTCCCTGCATACTCTTGCCTGTTGCGGCCGCTCTGTGGTCTTTGTGTGGACCCCCGGTCATGTCGGTATCCCGGGCAATGAACATGTTGACCGCCTGGCGAAAGAGGCCACGAGTAAACCATCTCTGGATGTTGGCCTCCCAGAGACTGATTTGCAGGCAGTCCTCTGCCGAAAAGTTCTTGCGCTTTGGGACGCTGAATGGTGCGATCGGATCACGCCCAATAAACTCCGTGCCATTAAGGAGACGACGACTGTGTGGCGGTCATCCATGCGAGCCAACCGCAGGGACTCAGTCGTCCTTTGTCGGCTCCGCATTGGCCACTCCCGGCTGACACACAGTTATTTACTGCGCCGGGAGGACCCTCCTCTATGTCGCTGCGGGGCGGCTATGACAGTGGCCCACATTTTGTTGGCCTGCCCCCTTTTAGCTGTGGTCAGGCAGACATTTGCACTGCCTGATACGCTCCCTGCCCTTTTATCTGATGACCCTGTTATGGCTGGCTTAGTTTTACGTTTTATTCGGGCAGGGGGTTTTTATCGTTTACTCTGAGTGTTTGTTATGCTCTTTTGTGTTGATTCTGGCCATTGGCCTACGATTTTAATCTGAGTTTTTAATGCATTTCTCGGTGGTTGGCTTGTCCTTTTTTGTTTCTATGGTCGGCCAACCACCGTCACACTCTGTGTGATTTTAGTTTGTCTTGTCTGGTCTTTGTCTAAGTCTCTCTTGTTCTGTGTTGTCTGTGATCTATTCTGTTACTCGTTTTTATTCTCTGTGGGTGTTTTTAGTATTTGGAAAAAGGGACCAATGACCATCGCAGTCTGGTCCCTTTAATCCCACAAACCAACCAACCAAGAGGGTATGTCTCATTGTATTAGTAATTAGGCTTTTCCCTTGCTCCATTCACATATGGAATGCTGGAAGAATAATTGCTTAAACGCCTCTATGCATGCTGTAATTAGTCTCCTTGTCTTTGCAATAGTTGTGGGAGCAATACATAAGGGGTTGTAACATGTTCCTAGATTCATCACTTAAAGTTAGTTCTAAAAAATTTTCTGAGCAAGCCTTGTCAGGATAGTTTGCATCTGTCTTAGTGTCTGCCTATACAGTTTTTTCAGCATCTTCGTGAAACTCTACCATTGGTCAGACAAACCTGTAACCACCTGTGTCTGTTAAACGACCGCTGTCAGTTGTACTTGAAATGGATTCCACACAGAGTAATATTATAGGATGGGTCTCATGAGTGTTATTTAAGCCAATGAACTGCAGTTTGTCACCTTCTTTACCAAGGACTGGGCTATGTTCTATTTCATATGTCTACAAATTGTTACACCCAAGAATTTGTATGAGTTAACAGATTCCATCTGTTACTCACTGATACTGTAGTCATAGGATACCATATTATTTCGCTTTGTGAAGGGCATAGTTTACATTTTTGAACATTTAAAGTGAGTTTCCAATCTTTGCACCACTTTCAAATTGTATCAAGGTGTGATTGAATATCTGTGCACCTTTTCTCAGAAAGTACTTCATTATGTATAAATGTATTATCTGCTAAAAGTTGTAGGTTACTATTAATATTGTCTGCAAGGTCATTAATGTATAACATGGACAGGTACAACCCAGCACACTTCACTGGGCACATGTGAAATTACTTATATATCTGTTGATGACTCTCCTTCCAGGATAACATGTTGCATCCTCCCCACTACGAAATCCTCAGTCCAGTAACAAGTCTTGCTTGATACCCCATACGAATGTACTTTCGATAATAAGCATATGTGTGCTACTGAGTCAAATGCCTTTTGGAAGTGACGAAAGATTTTGTCTGTTTGCTTTGATCCATGGCTTTTAGGATGTCACGTGAGAGAAGTGCAAATTGGGTGTCACATGATCAATATTTTCAGAATCCACGTTGTTTGCCATGGAGGAGGTCATTCCGTTTGAACTCAAAATAGGTTGTCAGTTTCTACAACAGATAGTTTTCAAGGATATTGAATGGTTGTTTTGTGGATCACTTCTTCTGTTCTTGTGATTTTTCAATTTCTCATATTTTATGACGAAATAAATCTCGGGTGAACAGATGATGTACATCATGTGAACAGTGATGTACATCAGCGCACCTGATGATGGCAATGTGGTCGATTGCCGAAATATTGTGTCCTATGCACACTCATACCAGGCTGTTCACCTGAGATTTATTTCGTCTTCTGTTCTTCTTGTAGATGGCTGTGACCTGTACAGTCTTCTTAGCATGGACATAGTTTTTTGTTCGAGGGATCTTCAGAATATTATGGTTAAAAGAGGCACTAACTCATCTGCAAAATCAGTTTAGAATCTGATAGGGATTCTTTCAGGGACTGCAGCTTTGTTCAGTTTTAACAACTTCAGATGTTTCTCATCATAGTTGACACTAATATTTATTTCATTCGCCTTTGCAATGGTAATAGAGTTAAAGTAGGGCAAAACTCCTGGGTTTTCCTATGTGAAGGAGCACATGAAAATGGAATTCAACTACTCTGCTTGTGCTTTGCTACCCTCAATTTCAGTTCCTGTCTCATCCATTAGTGTCTGGGCACCAACTGTGGTGCCACTGAAAGCTTTTACATACACTCAGAATTTCTTGGGTTTTGTGAAAGATCTTTCAGTAATGTTCTGCTGTGGTAGCCACTGAAGGCTTCACACATTACCCTCTTGACAGCTAAGTGTGTTTCATTCATCTTCTCTCTGTCTATAGTTCTATTATTTGTTTTACGCGTATTATGCAATAGTCTCTATTTCTTTAGAACTTTCCTTATAGCAACTGTATACCACGAAGAGTCCCTCCCATCAACTACTGCTCTTCTATGTACAGGTCTATCCAGTGCATTGTCAACTATTCTTGCCCTCAGGGGCTCAGCTTTCATTTGCTGGGCTTGGCAACCCCAGGGGTCCTGAGCAGGGCACTGGCAAGCGCCACTAGTCCTCTTTCTCTATAAGCTCTACATGCTTCAGTGACCACTGTGTGGCACAGTGGTGGAATGTTGTGTGTCACAGGGAATGGGGATCTTGGCTTGACCGCCCAGATTGTGAGAATGGAAAAAATCTCTATGGAAGAACACTCAATCACAAAGTGACGAGATGTGTGGTAGTTGAGGTGAAATAGTTGTTAGCGGGCAACCTCTGGGGAACGTGTCGCACCTCAGTTGTATAAAGCTTACTCAGGTACGCAAGGCTCTTTTTGAATAGACCCGTATTTCCGTAACAGTGTGTGGACAGATATGGAACACTTAAAATTAAATTCTTCCTCTCCTAATGGAATGGGTGAGCCACTGGGTAGGTATCACTATCCAATCCAACAAGAGGGATCATGTAGCCAGCCCTCATGACTCGGGGATTTTTCAGGGTATTTATGCTAACAGTAACAGAACACGTGCTGCAGGTCAGAATGTGTTTTTAATAGTTAAATTGAAAGAGGGCAGCTTCAAGAAAGTTTCCTCATTTTACATTCAAAAGCATTTAGAGGGGATTGCTGGAAATGTAAAAACTGTCAGGTGATTGTGTGGGGGACATTGTTGGTTGAAACAGCCAGTTCCCAGCTAGTAAAGAACTTCCAGAAACCTCAGTGCCTCAGGGAGAGGAGTGGAATAGAAACTGAACCGCGTAACACCTTGAACTACAGCTAAGGTCTTGTGACTTGCAGGTTTCTATTTGACATTCACAGAGAAGAAATGAAAGCTGAGTGGACCCAAGAAGGCATTGTTGATGTGCAAAACTTAAAGAAAAGAATACATGGCAATGTTGGCATATCATACTCATTTATACTGACTTTAAGTAGCGCTGAACTTCCAGAACATGTCAAGGCAGGTTTTCTTCGCCTAAGTGTGCAGTCTTATGTCCCCGACCCAATGCACTATTGTAATTGCCTGCAATTTGACCATACTACTCTTGATCATAAGGGAGAAGCCACTTGCGGCAAATATGGTCAGGCTGCCTATGATGAAGTGGGTTGTTAATCTCTTCTGAAGTGGGTAGGTTGCTCTGGGGACCACCCTGTCTTGAGTAGGGACTGCAGTGTCTTCACTGAAGAAAGGAAGGTACAGGAAATTAAAACAATGAAGTGTATCCCTTATGGTGAGGCCAAAAAGATCTATTAAGGCGTTGCAGCCCCCCAAATTTGCTACTAATGTACCTTCACTCATGATACATCCGTACAGTTCATAGGCCCACTTATAGAGACCACCTGGGTAGGCTCCCTGGCACGCTGTGGTGAGCCGCCAAAGAAATGGCATTATTTAAGCGATCTCAAACGAGTGCTTGGCCTATTCTTTACTCTGTATAACTGTTGTTCACTCAAAGTGTTCAGTGCTATGCACAAGCTGTATCTTATGCATTGCCTATAAATGTACCATGTTCCGTAAATTGTGTTTGTTCTTGCTATAACGAACTTGGCTACGAGAGAGAGTTAAGTTTTCTCCATGTGTTAGTGTCAGTGCTAAGTGACCCAACAAATGTCTTGATGGAAGAAATACTCCTACATCTCATTGCCCAGCAGCAGCTCTCTCATCAGTGCAGCTGTCGCCCTTTCAGACCTATGGCGTATTGGCTGAAGATTGGGACTCCTACAAGACATGGTTACGCCAACATTTCCAGGTTTCTCATGTGGGTGATGCAAAGCTGTGCAGGGTTTACTTTCTTTCCTGGCTTTCGCTGCAATTGTATCATTTGGTGTGCCAACTTACGCCTTTGCAATAACTGGCCAGCTTATCATTTGATGAAATGTGCATGCTTCTCTCCACCTATTACTGTGATAGAACATGTGTCATTGTGATGCGTGTAGATTTTTATCACTGTCAGAAACACCCAAACCAATCTTACAAAGTCTGGGTTGTAGAATTATATGGGTTGTGCTGCCGTTGTAAATAATAACAATTGTGAAGCCTACGATTGTCACATGGTGTCTGATGTTATTCATCTGGCCCCAGCTAGGAAAGTCTGTAAAAAAGCACATCGGTGTGAGAATCCAACGCTTCCAGATTTGCTGAATGTAGCACAGTACTTTGAAGTGTCATGGGCTGCAAGGGATCAAATTTCTATGTGGGCGGAGGTATTGGATGTTGCTCAGGCAACCCCTCTTAGACATACTGCAAGTGTTCAGGTTGATGGGGAAACTGTTGGAGCAGTACAACCTTCAACTCAATGCTACATGGGGCTGTGTGTTTACGGCCACAGCAGCAACAGGTCATGTCACAGCAGCAGCCATGTGACCCTCCCCCCACCGCCCATCTTGCTCGTACTGCTTTGTCCAACACGAGCATGCTGCGTGCCCAAAACGTTGGGCAGTTTTCAACAAGTGTTGAAAGGCCACATTGCATTGGCATGTAACTCCTCTTCAAATGTGGCAGGCAGTCGTACCGATGGACATAAACTGTATCTCTACAACAACTGTTTCCCGAAACAGATTGTTTGTTGACTTGCGTGTGTTTAATAAACCGCTAATAACGCAAGTGATACAGGAGCTGCAGTGACTTCAGTAAATCCACAAACATACGTGGACTTGGGCTCCCCTCCCCCTCACACGTTTCACGGAAGTTGTTAGCTGCAATAAACAGCAGATTCCAATCCTAGGTCAGTTCTCCACTCCTGTATCTTACAAATCTGTTGTTCACTCTCTCACCTTTTATGTTGTGGATCATTCCCATACCGCAGACGTGTTTGAGTTAGTTGTGCTTAACGTTTTTGGTTTGTACGTTGTTGTTGAGGTAAATTTAGTGTCAGATCAAGTTCCATATCAGTAACTGGAGTCCCTCTTCTCTGAGTGTTTGTCTCTTGTTTCCCCTGTGCTTGGTTCTGCTACCGGTTTTCAGGCCCACATTACCATGAAAGAGTCTGCCCACCGTCATTTTTTTCAAGCACGGCGGGTGTCTGTCACACTGCAAGACAGTCAAGGCCAAATTAGACCTTTTGACAATGCTCAGTGTCATTCGGCTTATTTCTCCCAGTAAATGGGCTACATAACTGGTTACCGTTATGAAACCGATGGGTAAGCTCCGCCTCTGTGGTCACTTCAGTGTCACGATTAATGCACACTCCGTGATAGATGCATACCCTTTGCCCTGCCCTGATAAATTGCTCACAAAATTATCGGATGGCCACTACTTTTCCAAGATTGATTTGTTGGAAGTGTACCTCCAGCTTCCTTTGGATGAGGCAACTAGGCACTTTCTAGTTGTCAAAACACCTTTCGGCCTATACCAGTATCAATGCTTGCCTTTTGCGTCACTAGCACAGCTGCAGTTTTTCAGCATTTTTTAGAACAACTGACATCCTCTGTACTCGGCTGCATCTGTTACATTGATGATATCATTGTTCTGGGTTCTTCCATGAAGACCACCATATGCTGTGATTTTTATCTTAATTTTATTGTAACTTTATGTGAATGTAATAACACACATACATAGACACAAAGTTATACTCACTTGATATGTTGCTATGTCAACCTACCTTACAGATATATTTTACTTGCTCCGCACCTTTCAACATCCCCTCTTAAAGTACAATGTTTGTTTTTAATGACTCTAAATCACAAGCTTCACAAATTTAGTTCTCACACAGTCATGGTAATTGTTTCATAATAGCATTTCTAAATTTCTCAAACTTAGATCTTTGTAGAGCTTTGGTCAGTATGTCTGCTAATTGTTCTTCCGTATTACAATATTTTATCTCGAACATAGTGAAATTTTACACCTATATGTTTGCTTTGTCTAACCAATTGTCTTGATTTGATCATTTGGATAGCACTTTGATTGTCAACATGAAGAATGATTTTCAATTTTCTTCTGGTTAACTCTTGTATTAAGGTTTTGATGTGTTTTATATCTTTGGTGCATTCTGCTGCTGAAATGTATTCTGCTTCAGTTGATGAAGTAGCTGTCACACTTTGCTTCTTGGAACACCAACTGACGGGAGCACCATTATAAAGAACTATGAATGCACGTGTATTTTTTTCTGTCTCTTAAATCTTGTGCATAATCGGCATCACAATAAACATTTAGATGAATACTGTCATCTTCTTCACTTTCTTTTTTCTTATAGAAAAGACCACAATTCTTGGAACCTTGTTGATATCGAAGAGTTCTTTTACATTTTTGTAATCCCTTTTCTTGGGGTCTTCTGTGAAGCGGCTCTCATAATTTACTATAAATCCAAGATCTGGTCTGGTTTTACATGACAAATAAAGAAGGCTTCCTATGGCTTCACGATATGCAAATTCAGTGTGTTAGTTTTCTTGATTTTCTTCATTTGTCTTTCCCTCTAGTACTAATGGAGTCTTCATGGCCTTACAGTCAGTCATATTGAATTTTTCCAGTACTTTCTTAGCATATTGTACTAGGTGTAAAAATATTCCATCCTCTGTTTTCATTATTTGTATCCCTAAGTACACATCTGGATTTTCTACCACAACCATTTCAAATTTCTTCTTAAGTTTCTTTAGTATATTTTCAATTTTCTCCAAGTCTTTTCCTATTATGATTCCATCATCAACTTGTATAGCCATATACATTTCTTCAGTTGCATCTTTAAATATGCACTGATCTGATTTCAATTGAATTAGTCCTTCCGATTTTAGGAAATCTGTCAAAGTTTTATTCCATCTGGATGGGGCTTTCTTCAAAACACAGATTTTTCCAGCTTCTTTGTATCCTTCAAGTATCTTCATAAAGATTTCTTCATCCAGTTTCCCATAGAGAAAAGCTGTTTTGACATCACGCACTCTCATATGGAAACTTTTCTCTGCTGCTGAATAATTCCTTGAAATCTATATCCTTTTGTTGTTGACAACCTCTGATAACTTGTCTGGCCTTATATCGTCCATCATCTTTGACTTTAAAGATCCATTTGCTTGTTAAGATTTCTTTCCCTTTTGCTTCCTCTGGACTAACCAACTTCCGTGTTTCATCCTGTTGAAGAGATCTCTTTTCTTCTTCAATTGCTTTCGACCAATTTTCTTTGTCTGGACCACTCGTACATTCTTCATAGGTAAGTAAAGCTGTTTCATAATCATTATATTTTACAGGTTTTTTTCAAACTAGTTCTTTTCGTAAGGTTGTAGTTTCTTGTGTCTCCATTGCATGTTATTACTTCTTGATTTTCATGGTCTTCTATTTCATTTTCTTGATTGCTAGTATCATTTGGTAGTTCACCAATAACAAGATTTTTCTGTTAGTTTCTTTTGTCACTTTCTGCTCAAATTCAACATCTCTTGACACAACAATATTTCTTCTTTGTGCATCAAACAGTCTGTAGCCATATGGTGCATAATCGACAAAAATGTATGCATTACTTCTTACACCTAGTTTCTTCAAATAGCCTAAATTTTTAGCAAAAACTCTCGATCCAAAAATTAGAAGTCTTGACAGATCTGGTCTTTTCCCAAACCACTTCTCTGCAGGTGTGGCACTTTGATTGATAGTTGGGCTTCTGTTGATTAAGTATGTAGCTGTGAGCACTGCCTCTCCCCATAGCTCTTTCTTTAGTTTGCTATCGAATATCATAGCTCGTGCCTTGTTCATTATTGTCAGATTTAGTCTCTCTGCTTTCCCATTGAGCTGAGGGCTATAAGGTATACTATAGTCTAGCACAATTCCTTTTCCTTCACACCAATTCTTAAACTCACGGCTGGTGTATTCACCACCTTTATCACATCTTATTTGTGACACTTTTGTATTGAACTTATTTTCGCTTTCTAACACATATTTTCTTATGAATCTTTCAGCCTCTGACTTATATCTTAACAAGTAGGTTACACAGAAATCAGTGAAATCATCTAACACTGTCATGTAGTACCTATATTCATTAAATGTTGGGGGTTCTATCTCTCCACAGATATCAGTATGTACAATTTCAATATGTCTTGTTGCTCTTTCTCTCACAATAGAAATTGGTTTTCTTGTTAATTTAGCTCTTGCACAAGCTTTGCACAATTGTTCTGCTGAGCATAAACTGTTAGGAACTCCTTCACACGTTCTCTTGATCTCTGAAGTACAGCTTATGCCTGAATGACCTAGTTTCTTATGCAATTTTTGTTTTTCTTCTTGTGTCAGTAGTGATTGCATTCCTGATTTAATGTTCACTTCATACAACCCATTTATTATTTTTTGTCCTTTCAAAATTGGTATTTCACCTTTATAGATTGGAACAGAATGTTTAGTAAATACAACTGTACAATCTTTTTCAGTGATTGCATTTACTGACATCAGATTTCTGCTCAGTTCAGGAGCATACATACTATCTTTTAGAACACAGTTATCTCCTACAAAGTTTGTGTTGCAACTATTTTCATTGATCCACCTTGTTTGGCAACTTTTACAATACTATCATAATGTCTCACATTTGTTAGTCCACTTATTACACAAATGTCCTGTACATGCACTATCAACAACCATGACCATATCTCCTTTCTCATTGGCTTCTTGTGAAATCTTTCCTTTGTTACATTCATATGCAATATGTGCAGTGTCTTCCATCTTCTTTTCTTCATCAATGTCTTGTTTCTTGCTTTCTTGAGTGACTAGATCTTCTTCTATCCCTTCAAAAGTGCAAAATGGTATTCTTTCACTCTCTTTGTTCTTAAAATAACAATCTTCTTCTTTGTGGTTAGTCTTTTTGCACTGAGGACGGGGCTTGAAATATCTCGATTTTGGTTCTTGAATTTTATTTTTATTTTTAAAGTAACACTCTTCTTCTTTGTGATTATTCCTCTTGCATATAGAACAGTATTCTTTCTTCTTAGGCTTCTTGCATTCTCTTGGAAAATGTCCACAACCACCACAATGTTTACAAATTATATCTTTTATTTTTGTTGAACCCAACATCGAAGGCAATACTCTCTTCGCCATTATTGTTTTTCAGTCGTTCCTCTTCTCTTATAAACCTTGCAATTAGATTTTCCATAGTCTTCTCACCACTGGGTGACAAATCCCATGCTGGAGGAAAGTGTTTGTATTCTTCTGCCAAAATAGACAATATCTTGGGTATGATCATATCATCTGTCATCTTTTCTGACTGGAGATGATTCAGTTCAAATACTATATTCTGTGGTGCACTTCTATTACTAGCTATGTCTCTGGTTTTATCGTACTTGAAACTATAAAATTCTTGAAGCAACTGCTGAGTTCTTTGAGATGCATCTCTTTTATAAATTGCTTTAAATTTATCATACATTGCCTTGGAAGTTTCACAACACAATACATGTGGCTTTACCTTTTTATCAATTGTTCTCATTATAAAATGTTTTGCCTTGCTGTCCATTTTCTGCCACTTTTTTCTATTTTTCTAAAGTTTTGCAATTTTCCATTGTTTGAGTTCCATCCACAATATCACACAGGTATTGCGTATTAAATAATATTCTAATTTCAACGTCCCACAGACTGAATGTACTATCTTTAAACACTTGTATATCATGAAATTCTTAGTTTTCTTGAAACATCTTTAACTGTTTTTCTTCCTTATTCATGCTTTCTATTTGTAGCTTTTCTATTTTCTTATTGCTCTGGCCCATAACCTGCTGTGATTTTTATCTTAATTTTATTGTAACTTTATGTGAATGTAATAACACACATACATAGACACAAAGTAAAAAAACACTATACACACTTTGATATGTTGCTATATCAACCTACCTTACAGATATATTTTATTTTTATATAAACTCTTAGATGTTAAGCACTATTATTATTATTATTATTATTATTATTATTATTATTATTATTTTGTTTTAAGCACACAGTAAACATTGTATTTTACTTGCTCCGCACCTTTCAACACTGTAGCAATCTCATAACATTCTGTTTTGCAGTCTACAGGTCTCAAGTACAATCTTGCCAAATCCGAATTTTATCAGTGATCAGTTGAGTACTTAGGCTTTGAGGTTTCTCACACAGGGGTCAGGCCATTGCAGCACCATGTTGGCACAACTGCAGCTTTGCCATGGCTGACCTCGCTGAATGGTATTTGTTGAGGAGACGCTGTTGGTAGCCACTTGATTCATCAGGGTAGTCAGTTGCTCAACCATTGCACTTGTATTCACCCGTACATCTTCGCAGCCGTTGCTCACCCCTGTTGTCTATGGCTCATGGTGCACCACAGTTACCCAAAAGCTAATGATTATGTCCTTCTGGGTGCCAGATAAATCATTCCATTTCTGCATTATGATGACGATTGTTCTGTTTTCCACATCCCCCCCCCCCCCCAACACACTTCATAATCTTCCATATCTAGTGCTGCCACCTACTGTTGATCTTAGGCTGTTGTCACATTTATGTGAGTGGACCGTGTAGTTTTGTGTGATAGAAGATTTCAGGTCTTAAACAGTGTGCCAAATAAGTAATGAGACAACTAGTATTGAATCAAAGTAAGAACTTCATTTCAATTTCTCAGTTACAGGGACTCAAAATAATCTTCTTGCACCTCCAAACAATGTTTACATGGTTCTTACAAGTTGTTGAAAGAACATTGGAAGTCCAGATTGAGTACCTCCTACAGGCTGTCTGTCACAGTATAATGGATGTCCTCAGTGTCCCTAAAATGTCCCCCATGTAAATAACATGTAATTTAAAACAGAAAAAAGTCTACAGGTGCCAAATCATTTGAATAGAGTGGGTATTTGAGCACACAGATTTGTTTTGATACTAAAAACTGTTTCATGGGCAGTGTGCGTTGAACCAGTACATTGTCATGCAGAAGTACCCAAATTGTGCTTTGGAGGAGATGCATCCTGACATGATGTGTGTGAACAGAGATGTTGCATAACTCCTGAGTAGTACTGTCCAGTTAGTATTGTGCCCTTAATGAGATATTCATGAAGGATTACTCCAGAAGCATAAAAAGAGAAGATTATCATTTGCTTGCTGCGTGGTTCCTACTACCCGAGTTTCTTCTGTTTCAGTGAAAATATTTCCTACCACTACGTACATGTGCATGACAAAGACAATCATCCTATAAACATGTTGATGTCTTTGTAAACTTCTGATGCTTTTTTTTCTAATTTACAGTAAAAATGTACCACAGTTCTTTGATCCATGACGATATGTTTGATTGCCACAACTTGCATAACACTACTTTCACACCCACTGCGCGTGCACTGGCACAATCGAAGCATCTGCGTGTTCAACACAGTCTAGCAGGTGAAATGGTAACTACATTTGGCTCATTTTTTGAAAGTGTTTCTGAAAAAAAGCAGTTTCATTACTTATTTGGCACACTGTACATCAGCAATCATGTTTGAGCTGGCCAGGATTGATGTACTCACTGACCTCTTTTGAAGACATGTCAATCCAAACATTGTATGCTCTGGCCCATTTTAGGGTCATAATTTTAGTGTTTGGAAAGTTTTATGCTTATGCCGACTATCTGTCATTTGGAAGCAAGATCAGTAACCAGTTATAAGTTTTTCAAAGCCATTAGCCAATGCTAAAATGTCATCTGTGACTTCTGTGACTTTCAGGTTGTTGAACCTTTTCCTATTTATTCTTAATCCCGAACTTATCAGTTTGTTTTTTACATTGCTGTTTACTAGGCGGCTGATACCAGCTCTGCAACAAAATGGCGTTCCATTGTTTGACTCCTTTCCCCAGGAAAGTAGTTGGACTATTCTGCAGTACTAAGAGATGCTAAGGACAAGGAGTCTTCTGAAAATATCATATAGTTTCGGTACTGACAGCACCTGTCATGCTACTAGTAGTTTGTCATTGGTCTGTTACTGCCATTAATGCCACCAGCAACAAAGTACATAGTGTTAACTAGTACAGGCTCTCATGGCAAATTGTTGGAAATTGTTGATTATTCAACATTGCCAATGTTTTGATTTATTTTCAGATCAATTTATGTGGCACACATCTGTGTCAGTTAGTTAAATTTAATTCAGGCAGACTCGCATATCAGACTGTGCCACTGGAACATTTGTTGAGGCTGGTTTTGTATTTGCAGAATGTTCTTATAAATAAATATTTCACATTTAAAGCAGTTAACTAGAATTCCATATATAAGAAATATTGTAATATTTAAACTTTTGAAGAACTGCATTATACCTACAAGAAAAATAATGAAAAAGATGGAATAGTATAATCTCCTGGTGTAATATTTAAATTTTTGAAGAACTGCATTATACCTACAAGAACAATAATGAAAGAGGCGGAATAGTATCAATCTCCTGGCACACAGCACTGTGATGTTACTTGAAATCAGATTCAAACCATGGAAGACTCTGTCTTCAAATTAGTTCCCTTTGTCATATCTTATTCTATTTGCTACACTTCACATGGCAGCCATATTTGAAATGATTTATATAACTTGTAGCATATTCTTGTGTAGCTGTAAATTTGACCACTTTTTTACAAGTTAATTGATGATTTCAGCATGAATCCGAGACTGGCACTAGATTGGCTACTGAAACATTCCACTGTGAGGCCTGGAGGATTATGCGATGATACGTCAAATGATGAGTTAACGTGTACCAACTGTGCAGAAGAAGCAGCAGGTATTTTGGTACAATAGTAAGAGATATGTCCATAAATGTATAAGATATTGTACAATAGTTTCCACTTATACAGCAGCTGCAGCAGAAGCCAGCAGGAGGGACAAGAAATCTGTCATTCAGTCGGTTGCATCTCTACTTGAATCATTTCGTTCATATAGACGTCAGTACTTCAAACCTAATCCAAAAGCTCTTGGAAAACTGAAAGAAATGGGATTTAAGGAAGAAGATATTATAGATGCTCTACAAGTCACTGGAAATCACGAAACTTCAGCTGTTGGTATAGTACGGTTTGTGAGATATAGAAAAACTGCAGTTAAGTAATCAAACTAAATAAATTATTTCCAATCTTTGCAGTGTGAATGGCTGCTCGGTGAGCGAAGAAGAAGTTTAGAAGATCTAGACACTGGTTTAGACCCTGACGGTCCGGTGTACAAAGCAATTATGGCAAATCCTGCAATACAGCTGAGTCTTACAAATCCAAAGATGTTGCTGGGTAAGATAATATTCATCAATGGATTTATTCTTCTTCCCTTGAGTTTTTGTACTGATTCATTTCCTTGCTCCCAATATTTCAGAGTTTATGATTTTTATTTTCTTTGTCATATAAAGTTTTTAATTTCAGCTATGCTCACTGTTATGGTAATGAACATTGACAAACATGTTAAAAAGTAATTGTTATGAGAAATAATTAAGCAATGAATGAAGCATTCTGAATAGTAATAAAATTAAGTTTTTAATGTACATCTTTTTCAAAAATAGCAGTAGAACAGTGTAATTTTTCTTGTTGCCATATCTCTGTTTGGGACGGAATTAAGTGTGCACAAGCTTAAAGTGTAGAAAATGGAATTCTTATTTCTTACCCCAGTCTGAGCTTGTGCTTTGTCTCCAATGATGTCATCAGCAATGAGATGTTAAACCAGTCCCTTCCTTTCCTATGTGGCTCAGTTCGATGTCTCCTTAATGATGTTACCTCACTATTGAGGTTCAGTGTGTCAATTAAGAAAGAGTAACATGTAGATTTTAGCAATGTTAAAACTGTTATGTTTTTTGATAATAAATCTTCAAGTTAATCATTCAGTTCGTCTTAAATTCCCTATGCTATCAATACTTCAAGTTTTAATCTGCAATGACATTTCAATTCCTTTTAGCATTCTCCTTCTCTTTCATTGTACTTATCATTTCCTCAGTTACACACTTTCAGTATTTCTATGGTTTTGTGTTATCTTGGTGTCATTACCTGATATCCTTCCATTCACTGAGTAATTGGCAGACTCCACCAGTGTGTATAATGTTTTGCTCACACTCTTGTCCTTGCCATGTGATAATGCTATTTGATTTTTCCTGTCCAGTTTTGTCAGTTTTCCACTGTCATTTATTTAACCATATACTTCTGTCGTGTATCTTGTGTTCCCAACAGTAGTACTGAAGTCACTGCACGAGCCTCTCAACTAAATGTTGTATATTAGTCAACAACATTATTATTGCACCTGTTGTTTCGATCAGGTTACCTTGAGTTTTTATCATGATATTTTATGAATACACACTGAACCACTTGGTAGTATATGCACAACTGTTTTGAAATCATTCACAATTTGATGCATTTTCCTTAGTCAGTGCTGTACTTGTTTACTATAATGTCACCTTGTATAGGCAGTAACGGCCACAGATGACCAAGTGCAATAATATTGTGGTCAGGTTGTAACAAAGAAGCAGACTGTGCATTTCTCATATTTAGTACCTCTATTTTCACAAAAGTAAAGTAAAAAAAGTAAAGTAAAGTAAGTAATTATTTTCACAAATAGAATGGCTGACAAACTTATATATATATATATATATATATATATATATATATATATATATATATATATCTTCCACTTGTTCACTGTTTGTTTTTATTTTTGCAATTAACATTGTTTTTAAATTATAAGTCTGTATATTGAGATTTGAACTTTTTTTTCAGCATTTCTGTCAATGCTAGAGAATCCCAGTAACACAAATGTGTGGATTAATGATCCTGATGCTGCACCAGTTTTGAGTCAAATTTTTAAGACTTATCACACAGAGAAACATGTTTTGCAGCCTACTGATGTGCCACAGTGAAGAAAAACAGCCACATTTAACAATGAAAGAGAGCTTTGATTTGAAAGTTTATGTAAGGGGAAAAAAGTTGCCAACATTGGAAGTTTCTTACAATATTGCAGGGAATTATGTTAAGACTTATCAAAATTGCAACATTATGACAGCATGCAGAGTGCTACACAAGTTCAAAGGGATGAATAATAATAAAAAACCACCCTGTTAAATACCTTTATATAGTTTATTTAAATAAACTGCCTTATCATTAAATTATCTTTTCTTTTATTATTTTGGTTTTATTTTTCTTACATTGAAACTGTGCATAATTTCCTCAGTACTGCATAGTATGATAAACTGTCAGCAGCTTGTGAATAATTTGCAGTCTTCCTCCCTCATCGCATTCCATATCAAGTATTAAGGGTTGATGTGATTACATAGATTTTTCCGGTGTAAGAAATGTTTATGCTCTTTGCTCTTCATTGGCATGTGGCTAGATATCATCATCCTGATGACACTATATTTTGACAGGTCTTCAGGTGAGCAGGTGCACAATCGTGCAGGAACTGTCTGATGTTACCTCAGATCCAGCATGATCGTGCTCCTGCAATCTCACCTGAAGATGATGGCCAGTTGGATCGTTAAAGTATTGTGTCGTCAGGATGATGCTGTCTGGCCACATACCCACGAAGGACATCAACATTAAGGTTTGAGATTTGTGAAATATTGTGCATTATATATATTTGACTGAAAATGAGTCAGAAAATAATATTTGTCTGAAACTGAAAATGTCTACATACAAATTGCCAAAAGAGGGTCAACTAAAGCATAGTTCACTCTGTCAAACAGAGTTACTGTTTTATGTAATAAAAATATGTTGAACATTGAAACCAGCCACAGTTTCATGTATAAACTTTGTAGATATTCTGAGGCTTAATACGTCAAGTATGTCCTCTTATAACAGTGAGATTAATTCCAGAAATATCAGCAATGTGTACACTGTTATGAAACTTTAGAACAAGTTAAATGTGTGTTCTGGATCAGGACATGAACCCAGAACTTTTGCCTTTCACAGCAAGGGCACCTAATATGATGGTCTGTAGGAGGGAGGGGGGACACTAGACCTGTGTGCATGGAGTACTTTTAATATTTTGGAAAACGAATGGGAACTTGGAAGTTGCCATAACATTTGCAGATCCGACCCTGTTAAAAACCTGTGTAATACTGACTTTAATTAAATTTTTTGAAAGAAAACCACCTGACTACACTATACAGGATGATTTGAAAAGAATATGACAACTCTGAAACTCGAGAACTCTGCAAAGAAAAGGAGAGCTACGCTCTTTCTGTCATCAATTGAAGTAACCTTGGAAGTTTCATTTGGTTGCTCATTTGGACACTAGGAATGGTGCTGGCCACATAACCTTCATTTCTTTTGTCAGTGCAAAGATGGCAACTTCTCAACAAAAAGCTTTTTGTGTTATCAAGTATGGCAGAAGTGAATAGATGACAGTTGTTCAGCGTTCATTTCGAACCAAGTATGATGTTCAACCTCATGGTAGGTGATGTATCATATGTTGGTATAAACAATTCATAAAGAAATGGTGTTTGTGCAAAGGGGAAAGTTCCAAATGGCCGTGCACGAGTGAAGAAAATGTTGGCCGCACTCGGGAAGCATTTGCTCACAGTCCAGCCACAAAGGTGATATGGTGGAAAGAATAGAGTTCTGGCGAGTCTGTTCTTGATCAAATGGAAACAGATGAATGGTTCATTTTGAATCTACTGTTTAGTGATGAAGCAACATTTCACTCAACAGGGAAGTCAACCGGCACAATGTCCGTGTATAGGGGACAGAATCCACAGGAAACAATTCAGCATGAACATGATTCACCTAAGGTGCATGTTTTCGGTGTCATTTCAGCCAATAAATTTTTTGGTCCTTTTTTTCTTCGAAGGTGCAACTGTCCTCGGCCCCTGCGATTTTTTTTTTTTCTATTGGGGTATGTTAAAGATATGGTGTTTCAACCAATATGGTGTTTAAACTACCTCTACCTCTACCAGTTGAGGAACTAAAAGGAGGAATAACTGCAGTTATCCAAACTGTTATGGAGAAGCTACAGAGAGTGTGGAACGTGTTAGAGTATCTGGCTGATGTCGCTTGAGTGTCTGGAGGGGGTCATATTGAACATTTGTGACCTTGTTTTCTACTGAAAAAAAATTAAGTTCTCTTCACAGTGATTAATTACCCAAGGTTCCACCATATTTCTTGATGAAATGAGAGCTGGGGTTTAGTTGTGCATGCTCGCCCCCCCCCCCCCCCTTCCCCAATTGTGGATGCCCTTGTTTCATAGGAATGCTCCTGTTGAATGAACCATTCAGGCATGCCTCATCCCTCAGAAACTTTCCTGCTTGTGTCCCAGTCTGAAGCTGTTATGGAAGGTGTGAGGCATATAGCTCGATCAATATTAGTATTGCCTATATCTAGATTTATGACTTCATTCTACCTTAAATCACTCCTGGCAGTTATCCTTGATTGTCCATGGCTATGGCTGATTGCTAGTTGTGTAGTCAAAATATACTGATCATTATTGTCTAGTTGTACACAGTACATTACATTAGTTTGTTAGGAGCAGTTGCCAATCTTTGCCCACAAGTGCTGAATCAACTTAAAGATACTTATATTTTATGTAAACACTTATGACAGTGATGAAATTTATCAGCGGTTTCCTAGATGTCAAGAAACATGGCATAACCATGTGCTTCACTATCTATTCCTTTCTGAATTTTGTGAAAAAACAGAGCAAGCTGGATGTGACATGATTGGTGCTTGCATGGAGTGACTTATTTTAACATCCCGTACTTTCTCTTATGTGTTTCTGTGAGAGAAGTTTGATCTCTTGTTGACTGATTAACTAGCAATTTTGTTCTTCCAGGTCCCGAGAAACACTCTAATACTGGCGGGTGGCCAGACAGTGGCACTGTAGAAGTTCTTTGTATGACAAGTTCCACAAACTATGTTCCTCGGTAAATTTTAACCCTATCTGTCATGAAATGCAAAATATCGTACTTTTGTAGTAGTTATAGTTTTTTTGTGCTTCTGAGCAATATGCACATAAGAAGTGAGTAGTGAGGCAATGCACAGAAGAAAAGGGAACTAGACAACATGAGACAACAAACAAATAGTCACTCTGCCACATCCATTTTACCTTGTGCTTTTCCAAGTACTTGGAACATTTAAGATTGATTTTCATACTGGGGTAGGTATGGTGAGCCTAGTAAAGCCACTACAGTGTTATGTTAATAAGTGAAAGTTTTCTGAGCATATGTATTTTTTGAGTTTGTGTCAGAACCAGTATTGGTATCACCCAGTGGAGCATAACCTGAGGTTGCCAGGGAAACAACAGGTGGAGGTTGTGGCATGAGACAGAGCGCACACTGGCACTGCTGCAAAGTATTTGATTTGTCTCTCTTTGTGCAAAACACATCACATGGCCACTCCCAACTTGATTCTGGAATCAGGCTTGTAGTCGAAGATATTTCAGAACGGGGTGTGGAAAGGGGGGGGGGCGGGAGGGAGGGGGGAGGTGATACTCCCCATTATTTATCATTTCCAGTTTTGTTATGCACTCTCTGCTCAAATAACAGTAAGTGCCAGTATTTGAGGGTTCCTATTATGAAATACAAGATGTCACTGCAAATGCAGAAATGGTGATCAGGTAAGTAAAAGGGTTTTTCAATTGTGGTTTTATTTTTTCATTACTTCAAAGGTACTTTGGTTAATTTCTTTTATTTTTCATTTGATGACAGAGAAATATAGACAGCTATTTACAACAAATGCATACAATTTTATACAGATACACACAATCTCAAATATGTAATGGGTTCATTGCCCTGAATCCATATTGTACATCCTTCAGAAGCTTCTGCAGACAATTGTGAAGGTCTTCAATTGTCCCTTTGAATGTTGAGGGAACATTCAAATGTTATGCGATGTACGGTTTTCTGATCTTCACCACAGTCACATTCAGGGGAGATTGGTTGGCACAACAATGCTCCACATCTACCCCAGTCAGTTCTGCTCCGATTCAATGTGCTCCAGTGTCGTTGACGAAAACCTGCTGATTGCTTCTGGGGAGTTTTGATTAGTTAAGGGCCGGCCAGAAATTCTGCACGCGTGCGGTGCTCCTGCATATGTGCAACTTCCGGGTCACAGCATGCACGCCACAGTCGTCAGCATTCATGTAGTGCATGTCTCTACGCACAGATGTTGCTTTATCCACATGCTGGGATACTCTGTACGGCACATTCTAGTGCTCTTTCCACAGCTTGCTAGCCAACCATGGTAATACGGTCACAGTCTACTCATTGAGACGTCTACTTTTATGTTAACTGTTTAACCCAGTAAGAAAAGTAATACAATTAACAACTGTGGGTTTTTCTTAAGGCAGCTTGTCTGACGGCATATAAATACGAGTAATGTTTTTGATCTAGTATTTAAGAAAGAGAGCACATAGTGACTTCCAACGAACCTTATTCATGATTTCAAATAACTTTAAACTAATGCAAGGTTTCCTATAACTAATTCTCGGTGCCCTCAGTTATACCCACATAATTTCTGTCTCACTGACCTCTGAACAAATGATAACCGCAGACCTCTCGATGATCACCTTTTATTTCAATACCATTACTGCTATATCTTTCATCGCTTCCGTCTGAAATCTGCATAATAACTGACAATTAGATGAATGTTATGTTTTATCGACTTCAGCTGAGCATAGAGCCCTTCACACATTAAAAAAAACCCTAAATGTAAGTATACATTGGAACAATCGGTTTAATGACCAATTTTCCTGATAATAATGTAACATGGAGCAGAATGAGGCAATAATGCACAGTTAGTAAACAATACTTTTTAATTATGAAAGGAATAAATCCAAGCAGGTTTATCACTGGTCATGAGAAATGATATAGTTAATATCGGGCACAAAAGCACGGCTCATTGACAAACGCAAGCAGTTACGAAGATTTTCATCACTTATGCTTGATTGAAACCTTGATTTATTCATTTTCATCATCGAGTAAAATCTTTCACAAACATATGTCGACCCGAACATGGACATAAATCTCGCGGCTTCTCGGTGCAGGCGTGGAAAATCTTGTGAAAAATTTTCATAGAATTCTTTTGTACTTCACACTGCAAAGAATTTGTCCTTCAGTCTTGTATTGCACTGTAGTTCGATCAGTTCCGTCTGTAGATCATTCGGAGCATCTTCAACTGACTACGAGAACGGTCGAGCAAAGAGGCGAATGACAGGATACAAACTCGTAACATCTGCAAATTGTGCTCGAAATTGTTCCTTAATTTTTACAATTATTGACACGTATTTTTGAAATCTAGCACTTTCATCGACCAGTCCAAGAGTCGGGAAATGTGCAGTGTTTTCTGTCAATAGGTGGCTCTCCCTAAGCGCAAGCTTCCTTTCAAAGGCATTTACTTTTTCCAACCTGTCAAAAATTAAATTATTTTCACCTTGCAAACTGACGTTCAGGCTGTTCATGTGACACGTAATGTCCACGAGAAATGCAGGGTCTGATATCCAACAAGGGTCTTCCAACATAGGTTCACTTTTTCCCTTCTCATGTAAGAATGTTACTATGACCAAACATGAATCAAAAAATATTATCTGTGTTTTACCTTGACTGAGCCAGCGAACTTCAGTATAGTAAGTTATGTCGCCGTACTCCGCTCCTAATTCCTCCAAGAACCGCCAAAACTGGCGATGCGTAAGCCCGTTTACAGTACACACAACAATTTGCATGACGTTTGCTAACGTTACTAATTTTGCACAAAGCGCCTCTCGATGCAGAATGCAGTGAATTCCATACGTCTCATCTGTGCGCCCTAGCTTTTTGCGCATCCGTGCTATGAGTCCTCTCCGATTGCCTTGCATTGATGGTGCTCCATCTGTGGTCACTGAGACTAACCAATTCCACTCCATACCGACACCATAAATCGTTTGCTCGACAGCTTTGAGTAAGTCTGCACCAGTTGTAGTCTCTATCAAAGGTACTAAGTCCAAAACCTCCTCTGTTACACAAAGTGCGTTATCGACACCTCGTATGTGTATCACAACCTGGGCTGTATCTGTAAGATCTGTTGCTTCATCAAGCGCAACAGAGAAAGCAACAAAGTCTTTAGCCTTATTTATTAGCTACCTGTGCACATCGCCGGCCATAGCACTGATACATATTGTCACTGTTTGTTTGGATAGACTGATTTCTTGAAACCTGCTAACAGTTGTGGGACACACAAGTTCTGCAGCATCAATCAGACACCCTTTCACAAACTCCCCTTCGGAAAGGGGTTTCCCAGATTGTGCAATTCTTAATGAGATTTAAACTTGCTCGCAGTGAAGATTTAGTGTGGTTGTCATTATGGAAAATTGAAAACAGTATATTGTACAGCGTACAGTAAAATAGACATAATTGTAACACAAGAAACTAAAGAGCTGAAGAAGTATCAGTTACTTTGACATACAGTAAAATCGAGTTGATGTGTCTCATCCATTTTCTTAAGGACATTTAAGTTTGCTTGTCGTTCTTCACTGTTGAGTACACTCCACTCGTCTTTGCGATTTGTAGTGTCTTTCAATTGCAAACTAACGCTGGCCACCTATTATTGGGCGGCACAGCAAACATTGTGAGTTTTCACCAATGGCTACAAAAAAGAATTGCAGTTCCCAGTCATTTTTAAACGACTGAGAACATAGATCTCCCGTACTTTGCTTTTTCACAGTACCTGCCATTTCTCAGTACGTCTCTGGTAAGGTTATGGTCACCAGGGGTAAACGAGACTGGGTATGTTGCGCTCTTGCTTGTACCACATAAACAGGGAAGTGGAGCCGCCGCCGTTCATTTAGGACACATGTCTAATAACAGATGTCGCTGTCACACACGTGTGCACATGTGCAGCACTTCCGCACACTGTGCAGCGTTTGGCCGGCCCTGGATTAGTTGGTGATGCTGCATGGAAAATTGCTCCTGAAATTGACTGTTCCACACTTCTTGCATGCTGAAGTTACTCTCCTGCAGACTGATTGCTGTGTGCCACAATGGTTTTACAGACCTCAGTCTCTGGGGTTCTGGTAATGAAATTTCTGAATGAATTGATAATTGTAGGTTGTTTTGTTTATTCATATCCATATAATTTAGTGATGACTGTGGTCATCTTATGGATGGTGGTGAATTATTACCAAGTACTGGTACCCAGTGCGTGAGTACACTCTGTGATGGGATGCATTGCTTGATAGAGCTTTGTGTCAGTTATTTTAATGTGAGCACTGTGTAGCCATGTGGAGTAGCAGTATTCTGCAACTGAGTGTGACAGTGAAAGAGCTGACGCTCTGAAGACTGCTGCATTGACATCTCAGTTGGTTCCTGCTTACTTCTGAAATATATTGTTCCAAGTTTTGATTTTAGCTGCCACTTTCCAGAGATGGGTATTGTATGTTGAAGGTATTTCAGTGTGTTGCAGTATTGGAGTGTGATCTCTAAATGTGATATTAGGTTCATAGTTTGCGTGCTTTTTAGGTATGTGATAAGTTGATGCACTGGTCTTTTGAGGCTTTGGTCAGAGAGAGTTGTTTGAAGTATCCATCCAACATCTTCAGGTCTGATGTTAGTATTGCTGTGAATGACAAAATTCCTAAATGCAATCAGTTCTAGGTACTTTTATTAGTAATCACGACTTCAGCTGTTACAGTGGCCATATCATTTTTGCAGAATTTCAATGGTGCCATCAAGCTGGAAACCCAAGAGCTTTCCATCAGCAATATTCTTAATAGTCTACATTCACACAGTGGAGTAAATATTAAGCACAGATTGCCAAGACTATTCACATTGCTTCCAAAGTGTTTTGAACATTTATGGAAGATGATCACTTGCTCTCCAGAAATCACCATGAATGAATGAATGAATGAACTGTGGAATCTTTCATCGAAGCCACATTTACTTTAAATTTAATGTTCTCCAAATGTGTTAGATCATTTCTTGCCATTTACTTGTTAAGTAGTTTGTGCACATATCTGAGATATAATAGAGGCCTGCATTGCCTCTTCCTCACTGTTGAAACAATAGCAAATCAGTGTATCAAAATAACTAATCCATGCAGGTTATAGTGTCGAACAGTTGCCAAATGTGTACTTGTGTTCCAGGAAGTATACCAGATGACTCATATTAAGTCTTCCATCGAGAGAAACTGTAATGTACTGGTGCTGTTATTAAGCATATTGCAATCGGAGACAAAGACAAGCTGCAAATAAAGGATAGACCAGGTTGGAAATAAACAATTATGAAAAGAATAGATGCTATCCACTGTGAAGGTGACACTTTAGTTGCAGATAGGTACAATGAAGAGACTGTCCCACACCTGGTTTTGGCCGAAGCGTCCTTCAGGAAAAAAAAGGAAACTGCACGTGTGCTTACACCCCCCCCCCCCCCCCACACACACACATACAAAGCAAGAACATCTCAGGCACAATGACCACTATCTCCAGCCGCTCTGGGCAGACTGCAGGTAGCGTTGAACGAAAGCAAGAGTCTGGATTTGGTGAGAGGGGGGGCTCGGAAGGGGTAGCAGAGTACAAGTGCGGGGGGGGGGGGGGGGAGAAGAGGGCTGTCTGGCAGTGTACAACAACTAGAAGGTGGGAGGACAAAGTTGCCTTGTGCAAATTTAGTAAGCTGTGGGGGAGGGGATTGAGGAGCGGGAAAGGAGAGCAGCAGAGAGGGGAAAAGACTGGTGGGTGCATTGATATAGTGAAGTGCACAGTGAGGGTGAGGGGATGTGGGTTGGGAGGTGATACGGCAGTTGTAGTTTATGTTGTGGTCTTCAGTCCTGAGACTGGTTTGGTGCAGCTATCTATGCTACTCTATCCTGTGCAAGCTTCTTCATCTCCCAGTACCTACTGCAACCTACATCCTTCTGAATCTGCTTACTGTATTCATCTCTTGGTCTCCCTCTACGATTTTTACCCTCCACGCTGCCCTCCAGTACTAAATTGGTGATCCCTTGATGCCTCAGAATGTGTCCTACCAACCGATCCCTTCTTCTAGTCAAGTTGTGCCACAAACTCCTCTTCTCCCCAATTCTGTTCAATACCTCCTCATTAGTTATGTGATCTACCCATCTAATCTTCAGCATTCTTCTGAAGCACCACATTTTGAAAGCTTCTATTCTCTTCTTGTCTGAACTATTTATCATCCATGTTTCACTTCCACACATGGCTACACTCCATACAAATACTTTCAGAAACGACTTCCTAACACTAGAATCTATACTCGATGTTAACAAATTTCTCTTCTTCAGAAGCGTTTTCCTTGCCATTGCCAGTCTGCATTTTATATCCTCTCTACTTCGACCATCATCAGTTATTTTGCTCCCCAAATAGCAAAACTGCTTTACTACTTTAAGTGTCTCATTTCCTAATCTAATACCCTCAGCATCACCCGACTTAATTTGACTACATTCCATTATCCTCGTTTTGCTTTTGTTGATGTTCATCTTACATCCTCCTTTAAAGACACTATCCATTCCATTCAACTGCTCTTCCAAGTCCTTTGTGCCTCTGACAGAATTACAATGTCATAGCGAGCCTCAAAGTTTTTATTTCTTCTCCATGGATTTTAATACCTACTCCAAATTTTTCTTTTGTTTGCTTCACTGCTTGCTCAATACACAGATTGAATTAACATCGGGGATAGGCTACAACCCTGTCTCACTCCCTTCCCAACCACTGCTTCCCTTACATGCCCCTCGATTCTTGTAACTGCCATCTGGTTTCTGTACAAATTGTAAACAGCCTTTCACTCCCTGTATTTTACCCCTGCCGCCTTCAGAATTTGAAAGAGAGTATTCCAGTCAACATTGTCAAAACCTTTATCTAGGTCTACAAATGCTAGAAACGTAGGTTTGCCTTCCCTTAATCTTTCTTCTAAGATAAGTCGTAGGGTCAGTATTGCCTCATGTGTTCCAATATTTCTACGGAATCCAAACTGATCTTCCCCAAGGTCGGCTTCTACTAGTTTTCCCATTCGTCTGTAAAGAATTCGCATTAGTATTTTGCAGCCATGACTTATGAAACAGATATTTCAGTAATTTTCACATCTGGCAACACCTGCTTTCTTTGGGATTGGAATTATTATATTCTTTTTGAAGTCTGAGGGTATTTCACCTGTCTCATACATCTTGCTCACCAGATGGTAGAGTTTTGTCAGGATTGGCTCTCCCAAGGCTGTCAGTAGTTCTAATGGAATGTTGTCTACTCCCGGGCCTTGTTTCGACTCAGGTCTTTCAGTGCTCTGTCAAACTCTACGCAGTATTGTATCTCCCATTTCGTCTTCATCTACATTCTCTTTTATTTCCATAATATTGTCCTCAAGTACATTGTCCTTGTATAAACCCTCCATATACTCCTTCCACCTTTCTGCTTTCCCTTCTTTGCTTAGAACTGGGTTTCCATCTGAGCTTTTGATATTCATGCAAGTGGTTCTCTTTTCTCCAAAGGTTTCTTTAATTTTCATGTAGGCAGTATCTATCATAACCCTAGTGAGATAAGCCTATACATCCATACATTTGTCCTCTAGCCATCCCTGCTTAGCCATTTTGCACTTCCTGTTGATCTCATTTTTGAGACATTTGTATTCCTTTTTGCCTGCTTCATTTACTGCATTTTTATATTTTCTCCTTTCATCAATTAAATTTAATATTTCTTCTGTTACCCAAGGATTTCTACTAGCCCTCGTCTTTTTACCTACTTGATCGTCTGCTGCCTTCACTACTTCATCCCTCAGAGCTACCCATTCTTCTTCTACTGTATTTCTTTCCCCCATTCCTATCAATTGTTCCCTTATTCTCTCCCTGAAACTGTACAACCTCTGGTTTAGTCAGTTTATCCAGGTCCCATCTCCTTAAATTCCCACCTTTTTGCAGGTTCTTCAGTTTTAATCTACAGTTCATAACCAATAGAATGTGGTCAGAGTCCACATCTGCCCCTGGAAATGTCTTACAATTTAAAACCTGGTTCCTAAATCTCTGTCTTACCATTATATAATCTATCTGATACCTATTAGTATCTCCAGGATTCTTCCATGTATACAGCCTTCTTTTATGATTCCTGAACCAAGTGTTAGCTACGATTAAGTTATGCTCTGTGCATAATTCCACCAGGCAGCTTCCTCTTTCATTTCTTACCCCCAATCCATATTCACCTACTATGTTTCCTTCTCCCTTTTCCTACTCTCGAATTCCAGTCACCCATGACTATTAAATTTTCGTCTCCCTCCACTATCTGAATAATTTCTTTTATCTCATCACACATTTCATCAATTTCTTCATCATCTGCAGAGCTAGTTGGCATATAAACTTGGACTACTGTAGTACGTGTGGGCTTCGTGTCTATCTTGGCCACAATAATGCGTTCACTATGTTGTCTGTAGTAGCTTACCCACACTCCTATTTTTTTAGTCATTTAAACCTACTCCTGCATTACACCTATTTGATTTTGTATTTATAACCCTGTATTCACCTGACCAAAAGTATTGTTCCTGCTGCCACCGAACTTCACTAATTCCCACTATATCTAACTTTAACCTATCCATTTCCCTTTTTATATTTTGTAACCTACCTGCCCGATTAAGGGATCTGACATTCCATGCTCCGATCCGTAGAACATCAGTTTTCTTTCTCCTGATAATGACGTCCTCCTGAGTAGTCCAGGTGGTGGTGGTGGTGGTTAGTGTTTAACGTCCCGTCGACAACGAGGTCATTAGAGACGGAGCGCAAGCTCGGGTTAGGGAAGGATTGGGAAGGAAATCGGCCGTGCCCTTTCAAAGGAACCATCCCGGCATTTGCCTGAAACGATTTAGGGAAATCACGGAAAACCTAAATCAGGATGGCTGGAGACGGGATTGAACCGTCGTCCTCCCGAATGCGAGTCCAGTGTGCTAACCACTGCGCCACCTCGCTCGGTAGTAGTCCCGGCCCAGAGATCGGAATGAGGGACTATTTTACCTCCGGAATATTTTACCCAAGGGGACGCCATCATCATTTAACCATACAGCAAAGCTGCATGCCCTCGGGAAAAATTACGGCTGTAGTTTCCCGTTGCTTTCAACCGTTTGCAGTACCAGCACAGCATGGCCGTGTTGGTTAGTGTTACAAGGCCAGATCAGTCAATCATCCAGACTGTTGCCCCCTCCAACTACTGAAAAGGCTGCTGCCCCTCTTCAGGAACCACAAGTTTGTCTGGCCTCTCAACAGATAACCCTCCGTTGTGGTTGCACCTACGGTACGGCCATCTGTATCGCTGAGGCACGCAAACCTCCCCACCAACAACAAGGTCCATGGTTCATTGGGGGGGGGGGGGGGGGTGCAACAAACTGTTGAGTGGCGAGTGTGGGGACTGTAGGTTATCATTAGCTGAGTCCGGGATAATTTTGGGACTGGAGAAAGTTTAGTAAGGATAACTCCCATCTCTGCAGTTCAGAAAAGCTGGTGGTGGAGGGGAGGATGCAAATGGTCAAGGTTGTGAAGCAGCGGGTGGTCTGGCCTCTGATGAGGGAGGATAAGCCTGTGACAGGACTGGAGTAGGAAGTGCTGGCTGGGTGGAAAGTCTTACACCAAGGATATGATTCCTGTGACAAGAGGCTAAGAAGACTGGGAGGTACTAGGATATTGTGGAGGTTGGGTGGGTTAAGGAACACCGCTTTAGTAGGGATAGGAAGAATTGTGGGTAGTATGTCTTTCATTTCAGGGCATGATGATGGATAATCAAAACACTGGCAAAGGAAATGGTTGAGTTGTTCCAGCCAAGTGTGGTATTGGGTGACAAAGTGGCAGCTGGTTCTTGGGGATCATGGGAGGATTGGGGGTGTGTAAGGATAGGGCATGGGAAAACAGTCTGTGGTCTGGGGGTACTGCCTGTCTGTGAGGCCTTTGTGAGACCTTGAGCACAATGGGCAATCGAGTTCTTGTAACTGCAGATAGGCCATCCATTGGTGATGTGGAAGGGATAGCAGCTGTTGGAAAGCAGGTACTGTTGGTGTTTGGTGGGTGTAATGTAGATAGAGGTGTGGATGGCGCCATCAGAAAGGAGGAGATCGTCATTCAGGAAGGTGGCATGCAGGGATGAAGGGAACAAAGTGAGAGAGATGTTGAGATTCTGAAGTAATGAGAAGGGGGATGTCTTGGCTCCAAGTCCAGATGAAGATATTGTCAATGAACAAGAACAGACCAGGGGTTTGTGTTTTTGGAAAGCTAGGAAGATTTCCTCTACATGAGTCTGAAAAATGTTGGGAGAGGTAGTGTTCAACAGTCGCAAGACCTTGGGCAAGAGGGTCTTGGTGTATAGAGATTCAGTGACGAGAAGGGATCCAAGAGGTAAAGCAGAGGGGATGTTGGAGGGTTGAGGAAGGAAGTGGTTGGTGTGTTTCATGTAGGAGGCTAGATTTTGGGTGGTTGGTTGAAGGTGTTGGAAAATGAGGGCTGAAATTCTTTCATTGGGGGCACAACAATCAGCAACAATGGGTCATCCAGGATTGTTGATTTTGGGGAGCATGTATAAGGTGGGTGTACATGGGTGAGGAGGGAAATGGACTCAAGGGAGAGGTTCTGGGAAGGGCCTAAGGCTTTAAACAGGGATTGGAGGCTATGTTGGACTTCTAGGATGAAATCACTCTGGCACAGTTTATAGGCAGAGGAATCAGACAAATGGCAGAGGTCGTCCGCCAGGTTGGTGAAATCAGGTGCATTGTATACCAGCTCCGCTACAATCATTGCACATATTGGTATGACTACAAACCAGCTGTCCACCAGGATGAATGACCACCGCCAAACTGCTGCCAAGAACACAGAGGACCACTCTGTGGCACAACATACAGCTGAATATAACATGCTCAATTTCAATGGCTGCTTCACAACCAGGGCCATCTGAAACCTTCCCTCCACCACAAGATTTTCTGAACTCCACATACACATAAAACATATTCCCCATTCCCCAAATTATGCCGTGCCACCTTCGACCTATTGTTCCTCCACCCAACAGTTTGCTCCCTCTTTGTCCTCCTCCCAACTCCTTTTCCTTCATTATCACTGTATGCTGCTCTCTGTCAACACACCCACCAGTCTTTTGCCCTTCTCTGGTCCTCTCCTTTTCTAATCCCTGCCATCTAGTCACATCTTCTTGTCAGACAGCACTCTCCTCTCTCTCGACCCCCCCCCCCCCACCTGTATCCTGCTATCCCTCCCTCTTCCCTGCCCCACTCCAGATTGCTGCTTTCATTCAATGCAGCAGTCGCAAACTGCCCAGAGAAGCCATGTATGCGTGGGGCATGAAAGTGTTGCTTTCTTTTCTGAAGAAGGCTTTGGCTGAAAGCTCAGTGTAACGGTCTTCTCATTGTGCCTGTTTGCAGCTCAACGTGTCATCTTTACAGTTAGCAGCAATCTGTCTTTTTCATACTTGTTGACAGTACTGTAAAAAAGCACAAAAAAGTGTCATACACTAAGATGTTGCAGCATTCAGCCTGTATGGCCAGCAACCCATCTAGCACAACAATGCCGTGGACTGCTTACCTGCCACGCAACTGCTAGTTCCTGTGATATCCTGCTGTGTGACAGTATTTAGGCCTGTGCACAGCCATGCAGAATCAGTTCACATCCAGCCATACATCCGATTGTGTACGATGCCACCGCCAACCAGCTGCCTCCTTGACAGACACAGTCTGGCCTCTGCAGCTCTGCCAGTGGTCCAGTCTCTGTGGTTGGATGTCGTAACCTGGTTCACAAACTTTGGTACAACATTGACTGTATTCTGTTCTTCCAAGGATCTGTATCACTGTATGTATACTAAAAGTATACTCTTGTATAATGTGGTTTCTGTGTGCAGCAGTAGACATTTGTAAATATTAGCTTGTGGAAAACTCGACCAAATACGAGACTTTGAGTGGTTTGTATGAGCATACTGTTTTTTTCCAACAAATTATATTTGTCGGAAATTAGTGACTTCAGTTACATCTATGGCAGATTCTTTATATACAGGGTGTTTCAAAAGGACTTTACAATTTTGAAAATTCATAAAAATTAATTCACAGTACCTACAAAGGTGATTATAGTGTCAATTTGTGGGAGATATATGTATTTCGCAAGCACTGAATTGCACTATAAGGAGTGCTAGTGGCAGTTGTGTTAAAGATGGCTGCCTTCTCTGGGCCTGAGCATGCTAGCTGCGTGTTTTGGTTTGAAAAATCAAAATTGGTGACAACAGTTCAGTGTAATTTCCATATCAAGTACACATAAGATCCTCCTAGTAGGCCAACAGTTTACGAGTGGCATAAATGTTTTGTAGAAACAAGGTGCTTGGTAAGACATGGGAAATCATCAGGTCGTCCAAGCACATCTGATGACGTAGTGATGAGTGAGTAAGACAACGTTTTGTCAACAGCCCTGCAAAATCAACCTGGCATCTCACAAACTGCAAATCCCACATATGACTGTTTGGCATGTGTTGAGAAACCATTTGCATTTGAAACCGTACAGATTGATGATTGTACAAGCAATAAAAGACAATGATAAAATTGCTCGCGAGAACTTCTGTGCAGATATGTTAAATCGATTACATAAGGATGAACATTTCTTGGACAAAATAATCATTTCTGACGAGTCAACTTTTCATTTAAGTGGCCAGCTTAACACACACAGCTGCAGGATTTGGGGCAGTAAAAATCCACATCAAACATTTCAACATGTTCGTGATGGCTCTAAACTGATTGGATGTGTGCAGGATAAGCAACAGAAGCCACATACAACATCTTTAGTTTAAGATAAAAAAGCTTATGTTTCCCTAAAAAATAACACTAATCCCAACTCTGTATCTTTTTTCAATAAATATATATCAATTTTTAAAGTTTTAAAGTCCTTTTTGAAACACCAATTACTATACAACTGTATTTCTCTTTGGCCTCTACAATAACATGCCGACATCACCTTTGCTAACAACCTTTCAATAATTTTCTTATTCTTCGTGAGCCTTGAGAGATGGCAATCCTATCTGCGCCTCAGCATCTCCGCTATATCATGAGTAGGAACTTTCTTTTTCATACTGTTCCATTCCATCCTGGAATTTCCATTGTTTGACTGTTGTAATACCCTTAAATTATGGTCTTTGATGATTATATTGCTCAAAAAGTATGTTTAAGCAGTGGACAGTGTAGTATCAGGATCAGATACACTGTCCTTTGGTGCTTTGATGAATGTTGGGTTACTGGCACATGACATAATAGAGATGGTGCTATTGGGATGAGAATGCTTTGTTCAGGACAGTGTAGTATCAGGATCAGATACACTGTCCTTTGGTGCTTTGATGAATGTTGGGTTACTGGCACATGACATAATAGAGATGGTGCTATTGGGATGAGAATGCTTTGTTCAGGCACCAATGCTGTATGTTTGGCACCATAAATGAAAGCTGAAATGACATGCAAATTTAATTGCATTACTGCATATGTCTGTCACTGCAATAATATGCTGTCAGGATAGAATTAATCCAGACCACTAACAGAGCTCCTGTAACCTTAAATTTCCACATCACTATATTTCTTATTTTTTCAAAAAATTTGATATTAATTTAAAATTGTGTCCTGCAGCACCACTTCACTTTTTTCGAAATTAGTAAGGGCCTGACTAAAATATGAGATACAATGTTAATTTTGTCACTCATGTGTCTGTCAATGATTGGCAGCATTTTTAGTATTACTTTTATTAAACATTTTACTGTGTTTACAATAACTTTCATACAAATAGTTTTTTAAACTGACATAACACAAAATATTTCAGTACAAACATAGAATTATGTGACATACAACTTATGGACGGCTCAATTGTATTTTATGCCTATATCTGGATCATAATAACAAACTATGAATAGAGCAACGAAACACACAAGGTAACATGTGTCGTCCTTAGCGTAAGTTAGTTTAAGTAGTGTATAAGCTTAGGGACCGATGACCTCAGCAGTTTGGTCCCCATAAGACCTTATCACAAATTTCCAATTTTCCACAATGTAACATGAATGTACAAAAGTTAATGGAATGTTTACTTCTTTTAATAGGTGGATAAATTTCTAGGTTCAAATGATACTTTCATTTGTATCTCCAAAAGACGAAGCTATAAGCTGTGTCAAAAGTAAATCCTGTATCACTGGGTAGATAAGAGTGGAAAAATAAAAAGTAAGCAGCAATCTTGTCCCGTTTCTGCTATGATCAAATTGTGTGTTGCTTAATACACATGATTTTGTAATAATTTACATCCCTACATAATACGAAAGGGTGTGGTGGTCTGAACTATAAAAGTTAGGACTCTTGTTCAGTTAACAGAAGGATTGGGCGTATGAGTAACCATGGTCTTTCAAAAGGAACTATTACAGCATTTGCCTTAAACAACTAAGAAACCTAAAGACTTGTCAGACTTGTACAGGGATTGGAAGCACATGGCTCCAAATTTACAACTTTAACATTAATGAATTGTTTCCCTTTTCGGAACAACTGACTGCCTAACATATCTTTCCATACTACTGGTGTACATACTCAGATACAGATCATTAAAGTTCATGTGACATCACTAAAATCTATATTCTCAGTTTAGTACTCTGTCATTTTGTCTTCATCACACACTTTCAATAAAAAATAAATAAATAAATGACTGTTAGTTTTTAACGGAGTTCCCAATGTACATTTCAAAGAACTCTTCTGTTATATGAGGCAGATCCTGTGCAGTCTTACTTTCTCCTTTCCAGTTCTAACATAGACTGGTTCATTTGAGGGAATGGGACCAAACAGTGAGGTCATTAGTCCCCATCGGATTAGGGAAGGAATCGGTCATGCCCTTTCAGAGGGACTATTCCCAGCATTTGCCTGAAGTGATTTAGGGAAATCATGGATTAGAGTTTCACTTCTGTCAATGTTTTATCTTCCTACACCTAGAATAAGAATTAAATATCAAGGCTTCATAAAAAAATTAAAATGAAAAATAAAAATTCTGTGTAAATGACAGAAAATACTGAAGACAAGACACACAGTTGTAAGCAGTTTAGAAAATACTAGTGTTAACAGTGGATAAATTTCTTTTTTAATAGGTGAAAATAGGAGTTTCCCGGTAACATTATCATAGAAAACAAAATACCTCTCATTTGCAGGAAAATACAATGACAAAGGTGAAGCTATAATCTTACTATCTTACCATGAAGTTATAACTTACTGCTAGAGGTGGTGCACTTCAATGAAGTCACACTGGTGACCCATGGGAGTTAAATAAGAAGTCTAAAAAATACTGCAAAAGTCATTCACAAATTCTGCTTGTAATCTAAAATTGTATGGCACAAATGGCTGGGAGACGGGGGGTGGGGGGGGGGGGGGAGTGTGAAACCTGGTGCCAGCACTTAGCCTACTTCTCTCAAATAGCATCAGAGGGGCGAAGAACTTAACGTTCCCATACTACAGATGGACCACCGTCAACAGAGCCAAATGGCCTCACCTCATGAGACAATGTGGAGACATTTGGGATTTAACACAGGACATTGGCACAAAGACTGGTGATCAAAGAGTTTATGCCACCACTTCTCCCCCTGCCGGATCACCACCATTATTTTCATCTAATCTTGGATTTGGCAACAAACTTAAGAGATACAGATATTAGTTTCTTAATAAAGAAAGTAATCGGTTTTTATGACATATATACAAGCACTGCTGAATATGCTTGCACTGATGCACAGTTCGAAACGCCCACAGATCTGGCTGAGAAAGAGAAGCAATGGAAACTGAATAATGCCAATTATTATAGATGAGTAGGAAAGCATCTATACTAGCAAAAGTACTAAATGATGTACGTGGGGGAACGAAATACTCAAATACCACATACTCTTGATGATACATTATAACAGTATAAAACAATTTTGCATATTTTTAAGGCACAGGCAAAAGTGTCGCACTAGAAGCGAGTTATCTCAGATCTTTTTCCGTTAGATGAATATTCTTTTTACATATATTTTAACGTACTTTTCAACGAATAGGTCCTCGGCCATTGCAAAATGAGGTATTAAATTTTTGAACCTACCTGGATTGAAAATATGCACCTTCCATCAAATTTAGACTAAGAGTTCTAATTACAGTAGCATAAAGAAGAACTGAATTTTTTAATTGGTTCATGGCACTGGAACATTATGACTAATGCCAGATGAAAGAAAAAATTACAAATCTCATATTTCTCTAAATACAGTTATATGACCAGAAAACAGAAGAAGTCATTCTGATGTAAGGAAATGTTTTGATGAATTTAGTATAGGCAAAATAGCAAATGCAAGCATTTAATGAAAACAAGAGTGTTAGCTAGTCTGAGACTTCTAACATTACTTCTGCCTACTGATCCCGATTCATACAATACAGTCTGCGAAGGCTAATGTCAGTGGTCCTCATAACTACTACAAAACAATTGTTAAAAATATAAAACATGTCAGACTTGTTATAAAATATATCTGTGAAATGTGTATGTAAAAGTTAGTTGGTAGGCAACAACGAGAATACAGAAGAGTCCGATTCCACCTGTCTGCTTTGACCTATGACATCACCAATATGGCGGAAACAATCATTCTTAATGTCTCCAATACACGCTTATGACATCATTACATAAACACGACAACGGACATGAAAATACATATAAAACCAACAAACATCTCCCTCCAAAAATATAATGAGACTAACTGGACCAATGTGGGAAATTAGGGGTTTCTGGCTGGAGACAAACTAAATATAAACACACACACACACACCATGATCCCGAACCACACAAAATGATGACCTAAAAACACCACAAAATTCCCAAATTCCGCTACAATTACAATATCGACAGGAATCGCTCACTTCCCTTCACCTACAGAGCTCAATTGCAATTGTCGATACCACAAAATAAAAACCAACTATTCCAAAAATTATACTCACACCATGACTGTCGATACCACAAAACCAACACCTAAAACAACAAAAATTGGAATATGACACTTCCCTTGACCTATATAGGTCAACAGCAGCTCACGACACCAAAAACCACATATCTCCAAACTGAATTAAATGACTTACCGCGCGACAAACAGCAAACCAATAACATCAAAATTTCCGTTCTTCTACAACAGTCACGACCGATAAATGCACACTTCAAGCACCAACACCCAAATGAACCCAATACACCACATAACACGCGGACCATATACACACCACCAGAGGGCACCAACCGCAACAAGACGACATCTACAAACACAACACACTCATAAACTGAACTCCATGCCATCATGACGTCACACAACACCACCCTTACATCACAGGTCAAAACCGACGGGTGGCATCGGATGCCTCCGTTGACAACAATAATTTAGTTCAGTACATTTCTTATGTAACTCAGGAACATTTTGGACAAGTAGAAATAATTCATCTCATCAGCAGAATTTCTGCTTTATTAGTTCCTGGTTCTTTTATACAATTACATTATACATTCTCTCTCAGTCTTTTGGTTGTGAGATTAACATCAGCAGTTCTAATAATAAAAGTTTACCCAAAATGATCCATGTAATTAACAATATCACTGCTTTCTTCTTTAATTTCTGGCTCCACTCATTTAACATCTCCATTATACATTCTTTGTCAGTCTTTTAGTGTGAGCTCAGGAACATCTATTTAAGTTAACAGACAATGAGCCATCTTGTTCACAAGATTTGAAATACTCCATTTAGAATACAATAAAAAAATTATATCGTAATTCAATTTGCTAATAATTTCAACATTGCCAAGACACCAACAGTGCCATACTGCTAACATTTGCTTCTTCTCTGCCTTTCAGTAAAATAATGATTACAGTGAAAACTTAATTATAAATTATTTCTACTAAAAAAATGGTCTAAATGAAATATGATTAAAACTTGTTCTGCATTGTCTGCTAACACCATAAATGAGATCATCTTAATTGTAAATGAGCAGTGAATTTATATATTTTTACATTATCAGTACATTATCTTAAATAGATTTTAATTATAACGTTTACCTTGGACGTAAGATACAGAGGTTGTCACAATAAATGTGTTCTACAAAAAGGGTAGGTGCAATAAAAAAATTCCACTCAGCTCAAAGTTTTGCCATCACTCCTGTACTGCTAGATCACATGCATCACTTGGTTTCTTAAAATGAAAAAAATTTTGAATTGGCATATCAACTATAGCACCAGATGATATATAAGCAAATTCTTTGTCAGTCACACTGGCAATAAAATCAGCTAATTACTCACCATTTACATAATTATGAGTATTACAGATTGGTGAAATTCACTATTACTGAATGGATGTCACGCTTTGTCATTTACAAGTGATGTTTATATATTAGGTAACTGATTTTTCACAATATTTAAAATTAGTTAACATTTTTGGCTATTGGACTAGATTTAAACATCCACAGTTTTATTTGTATGTATAAGATCTGCCTCCCAGCTCCAGGTGACACCATACTGAATTAAAAGTATTTATGCATTGCCGACACTTCTTTGCTCATTCCATACTCTGATTATTTCATCAGGGTCAGAATAACCATGTGAAGCTATTACATAATGGTAACTATAGACATTGTAATTCATTTTATAAAAATGAAATTCACTGCAATGAAAAGGTTCAATTCCCAACTTTTTTGCCAAAATTCCCAAGTATATATCATCAAATCGGAAATGTTTTGTGTACAGACTAGCATAATACATGTCAATTAGGGCGTTGCGGGAAAGAATGTATGCTCCTGCAGTGACGTACGGGGGCCACATATTATATGGGTATTCCGACAATGGTACATACCACTTACTGCTAAAATGTCTCTGAGGCGAAGATACAAATACATACCCTGCAAATAAAACAACATCGTCAGCCAATTCAAAATCTTGAAATTGATGTAAGCGTCGCATCATCTGACCAGAAGTATTGTATTGCATGTCGTGTGAGGTACGTCCTTCAATTACGTTCCGTTTTTCGCGTCTCCTTAGTGAAATGACAGGAGTCTCTAAATATTCCGGGTAGTGAGCCGGATTCCGTATAAACCTCAATACATTCTTTGTTGATACATACATGTCATCATCACTGAAAAAATAGAATTGCGCATTGGGACAATATGTGAAAGCCCATGAGATTCCCATCATTGTCTTAATAGTGTTATTGAAATAATCATCGATGAAGTTTGCCTGCACAATGTCACCATGTCTTGCGCTTTCTTTCTGAACTTCTTGTAGCAGTTTTCGATCATCTGCAGTCACACCAAGAACAAAAACTGTTCTGATTTGCACGTCAGAAAATCTCTTTTCAAATCCCCACGTTTCTCGTATTGCCTTTCGGCGATGGAAATTAGGCAGTGCAGATTTTACAATGTATACTATTCGAAGGACTTCTTTGTCTGGAGTGCTACACTTCTTCGTGCACGCAGAAATGAAACTATAATTGTACACATTGATTGGCTTAACGTCAGGTGTTTCGTTATTCTTAAGCTGGTCTACAAAACGTCGTATATCACCCTCATACGGGTAGCTGAAGCTGCTTTTATAATCTCGTTCAAATAAATGAGTGAACAGCCCGAAATAGCCGAAGAAACACATAGTCACAGAAAATAACAATATCCATTTCTTATTTACACGAAAGGGTTTTAATCTCATTTTACATTATTGGGAGATAACGAACCTGTGTCACAACTGAAAAACACACTGCACAACAAATCACACATATATTCGATGGATGATATAAACAAAATATCTCAGCGCCCACTTTCGAAACATACAAGCCTGAACAAATGAATATCGCTACTCGGGCACTATAAACAAACTCCGAAAGTCCGAAGAGTATCCTCATATTACTAAGTGTTCAAATAATGCACATTCAGAATGAAGGACTGAAGTATATAATTTAACTATAAATGGCATTCACATTACACATGTAAGAGAAATTTCCGTACGAACTGATAAAATTCATTGAACTTCGAAAGTATACGGGAAATTTATTTGAATCAATAAGTTTGACTAATGAGTCAAGAGAAGTATTGCATAAGTAATTATTTTCGTCGCTTCTTCACCATTAAACGCATATGAGACTGACACATTTTCTAAAATCTGATTTTTATGAGGGATGTATTTGAGGATAGAACATGATATAATGATCGTTCAGAGTTCAACGAACTTAATGTTTGTGACAGAGATCCGGCCATGTTTGTTGTACTGCAAGTGGGTTGAATATTATCAGTTTGTAGGCAGCTTGAGTGATTTTGTACTGTAATTTTGTGTGAAGCAGTGAGAAACTGTAAGGAATGGAAGGAAGTGAAAGAGGTAGGTGCTTTTTCAGTTGTGTGTCATTGTTCCTGTTTGACACTTTTTGCGTCAGGGCAATGGCAGTGTCAGGGTCGTGAACAGAAATGGTTCAGTGACCGCAATTATGTGTTTTCTTTTTCTTTGGGCAGCATGTTTCTTAGAAAAATAATTTCAGTTTGACAACGAAGTCGGAATTCAGAGCCAAAACATGTCGCACTTAGGTGTTTTCTATTAAATATACTTTCGTTTGTTGCTAGAAATTATTTTAGATTTTCCAGGAATTATCAATATAACTCCACATGTCTGCTTTACTAAATGGTATAATTACGCTCTAAGCATAAACTCTGGTTGACCCTGAAGATTAGTTTTCAAAGTTGTCTCAGAAGTTAATTGGATTTGAATTTCCTAAACAGTTTTCAAGTACTCGACGTCAGTTTTATTTCTTCCTGAAACCTTAGTTAACTGCACTTGTAATGTGTGTTCCTGTTTGTAAATCCTAATCGATAAGTTTACACTTCTCGGGAAAGCGTGCAAATAATAATCCTCGCAGGAAGCCAAAGTGATAAATTATCATTATCAGTGGATTGGCTGCAGGACACTTCAAGGAACAATGTAAAACCGATTTAATGTTGGTCATTTAGCTACTAAGCAAATAGGTTTTAGTTTTTTTTTTAATTATTGCATATCTAAATGGAGTTCACTGTAGAAAGATATCGGCACTCAGATTAAATATGTGTTTGAAATCTGAATTTAATAATAATAATAATAGGCAACTTTTTCAGTTTGACGTAAAAGTATGGTGATTGAACTGCAGGTCTCACTAGACGGAACACAGCACTATTTCAGTGTCAATTACCAGCACATGGCGATTTATCGATTTATTCACTTCGTTGTTGCAAGTCCAAATACACTTAGTATCACAGAACTGTTGCAGGCATTATACATGGATCATTGAGACACCAATCAAACAAATAAGATTGAGTTATCTACTTTTGTTTTAACATTCTGGCAGCGATACAGTGTGTTACGTATTTTCAAAACCTTGAACTGGAGTATTTCGTTGTCTTATTTTCTGTGATCCGGGTACTTCGTTGAAATGTAACATTTTCCGTGTAAGTCTGTATCTGACTGCCATTCTGGAACACTGAATTGTAGCTCTGAACGCAAATGTTTCTGAAAGGTATCTCAAAGAGCATTGCAGAAAAAACACAATGTGTTCTGGTAGAGATTATTACAAACAAAAAAAAAATGCTACATTACAAACAGGTCACACAAAAACCAAGTTGTTTAGTAATATAAGATCAAAACTGTAACCAAATTGTGAGATGACGAACTCCTGAAATGTCAGTGTATTGAATTGTCTTCCATTAATTTTAACATCTATTAATAATTCATATTTTTGTCTTTGTTGATGCATCTTGTCAAACTTTTAAATTTGAATATTTAGTAACAGCATATGGTCTTGAGTCACTGTGTGTTTTGGAACTAAAATCCATGGTTCTTAAGTATTACAGTCCACTTTCGATTTAAATTTGGGCCTGCTGTTACCCTAATTCTGTGGTTTGCCATTACAAATAAGATAGTAATTTTGAGAGAATAGAAATGACGTGCAAAACTAACACTACTAGTGGCCCCAAACGAAACAGACTAAATCTCCACAGACGTATGATGTTGCCAGACATAGCACCACCTTGTCGCAACTCTAAGTTGACAGGTAGTATCAAAGGCTAAAGCTGTCTCAGATATATTGCTACAGTATTAGTAAGTGTAATTTTAGAGTGATGCTTCATGCTTTTTTCCTTCCGTTTTCCATGTGCATTAGTGAAAAACCAATATGTAACTTTTGGGCAATTCCATAATTACGGGTGTTACATGTACACACATTAAATTCAGGAAAAATAATGTAAGGAAAAATATTTATTGAATTTAATATTGAAAACTTTTAAGGCTTACATTATATTTCATGTTAGAAATGTTGATACTGGAATTATTTTATTGTTCTCCTGGTTATTAATCAAAAAAGTAGTGTTACGGGTGTTACCAAAAGTAGACCTGGCCCCTGTTATGAGTTAGGGAATTCTCTATATATTTTTTGCTGTTACGGGTGTTACACTAAATGTTACGGGTGTTATATAGATGCATCGGATTTGATTCTTGAAGGAATAAATCTGCCTCTTACAATTGCATAAAAAGAAAAGAAGTATTGTAGTTTATTTGGAATAAAAGTATGTACTTAAGAAAACATATTTGAAGGATAAAGCTATTTATTACACAAAGAATTTTGTTACAATTTTATAGTACAACTAGACCAAGATATCGTTACTTAACATTTACCTCATTTTGTAGGCCTAATAAATTTATGACAAAAATGTTTTCTTATTGTTGATAGGTTTAAAAACTTCATTTAATAAACTTTTTCAGCAACATCCAATTCAAAATTGAACTCATAGTACAAACGGTTACCTTGTTGTTTGATTTCTGGTGTTGTTGCCTTAGGTAGTACTTGACTGAATTTCACAAAACAAACATCAGTTTCATCTAGTTTAAAAAGTGTTTTACTTTTTCCTACTGACTTCAGAAACATTATTTTCACATCCTCCTCTTCATCAACCTCACTCTGGCAGATTCCCAATTAATGGTGTTGAATTTTGGATAGTGTTGGCTTCTTTTTGTCACTTGGAATGTCAACCAAGACAAATAACCTAAATTTTAAATCAGACTTTTCAAGTTTATTAGTTAGGCTTAACTCACAAGTACTTCCAATATTGTCTTGTGATTCAGATAGTGAAACAGTCTCCTGATCAGAATCATCAGAACTGCACACTTCATAAAAGTTTATGCATCTTTTTGTATGTAATGTTTTAACTTTGGCATGCTCAGTAATAAATACTGACATCCTTGTCATTAATGAGTCTCCTGTTTTTGAAACCAGCAAATCGGTTGTGTTATAAGCCCGAAAGTGATGGCAGCCCTGGATTTGAGGAATTGCTTGTAAATGTTTCCACCTTTCATACAAAATAGGAATGTTATGCCCCACTTTTATCTTATCAACCTGTAGTACCTTAACTGTAGAAAAATTCTTCAGAGTGTAGTCATAAAAGTCAAGACCTCAACGGCAGTGAAGGCGGAGATGAAGATCATCGGTACGGCGGAACTGGCGGAAGAGGCAACCTTGCTTTTTGGGATACTATAAAAGCTATCGTCCAAGGTTATTTGGACAAAGGGCACGACGGTTCCACAGGTTAGTGGCGGTAACCCTACAGCGTCTGTCCCACATGTTAGTGGTGGCTGATCTATAAAATTCAGAAGTGGAACTCTGAGCTTAACCAGACTGAATCTCAATTTCAGTCACAAACCCAGTCCAATTAAATCAACATGGATACAGCACCTTCAAAGACAAATTACCCCAGTGGGTCAAATCCCACGGTTGAAAAACCGCAAGTGGTCTATTCGGATTCTGGGGAGACCACAGAAGTGTGCATGGAGGTAAATCGGAGTACCTCAAAACCCCGTAATAAGAAAATCAAACCAAAATCTAGAATCTGGCTAATGACATTTAATGTAAATTCTCTCTTAAAAATGGGAAAACTAAAAAACATCCTGGACAAATCCAGAGAAAGTAAAATCAAAATTATTGCATTTCAGGAATCACGATATACAGATGAAAATCTTTTTGATTCGGAATGATACAGGATATACAAAGGAAAACCTGGAAAACGAGCCACGGCAAATTGTCCACAATTTGGAACTGGATTTATAGTAGATACATCAATACTTGATTCAGTTGAAACTTTCAAATCTTACTCAGGTCGACTCTCCACGATGACAATAAAATCAGCTAATAAGATATACACCCTAATCAACGGACATGCACCAACTAACATCACTAACAAAAACAAAATAGAAGAAGTAGAAGAATTCTGGAACCAATTAGATAATGTTCTCCAAAAAATCCCAAATAACCATGTCAAAATAGTTATGGGCGATTTCAATGCACAAATCGGTAAAGAAAAGAAATATCAATATTGGGTAGGTAAATGGTCAGGGCATACACAGACCAACCGGAACGGCATGCGATTCATTGAAATCTGCAAAAACCATGACCTATTTTTCAAATCAACATTTTTCAAGAAAAGAGCCTCGAAAACGAAAACTTGGATCTCACCTAATCCATTACTAGGTGAATATCAGTTGGATCATGTAATAATCTCCCGCGTAAAAACAGTAGAAATCATGAAACTTAAAGTCCTTAATGGACTAGACCTAGATTCCGACCATTACCCAACAAAATTCTCCCTAGATGTCATTCCAGAAAAAAGAAAATTCACTAAGAAATCTCCACACCGTAAATATGATGTACAAAAGATAAATGGCAATGAACAATTTACAAAAGAAGCGCAATATTTAAAACCACAAAATTGGCAACAACTGCAAGCAGGACTTTTAAATGCAGCTGAAACTGTAGCACCACAAACAAGAACACGTAAACACCCATGGTGGACAGATGAGTGTGACCAACTGATAAATCTCAGACAACAGGCGTGGCAAAATTGGTTGTGCAACAAAAATTAAAAGACCCTGGAAGATCTCAAAGATACCAGGAAAACAGTCACAAAAGCAATACAAACAGTCCGTAAACAACACGGAGACAAAAAAAAAAAATTGCAAGACATAGAAAATGATTTCAAGAAAAACAATTCCCGAAATTTCTACAGAGTATTCAAACAAAAATTAACAAAGTACTCTCCTCCATCACTCCAGTTCAAAAATGACCATGGGGAAATTGCTCATAGCAACACCGAAAACTGTGAAATTCTTGCAAAATACTTTTCTAAATTACTGAATTGTGAAAAGCCTGCAGGAAAATTTGAATTCCATCGTACACAACGAAACCCAGACTCAAAGCCACCAAGTTTACAAGAGATTAAAGAGATAATTCAGTCACTGAAAAATAACAAAGCATCAGGAGAAGACCAAATCATTGCAGAATTATGGAAAAATGCAGGAGAAAATCTTATTGCAAAACTCAAAGAAATTATACATGAAATCTGGAAAACTGAAAAAATCCCCACAGATTGGAAGACTGCAATCATACATCCTCTGTACAAAAAAGGAAGTAAAACAGACCCCAACAACTGTCGTGGAATCTCTTTATTGTCAATAACATACAAAATTCTGTCTAAAGCCCTACTAAACCGCCAGAACCTCAGCTGGATTCAAAACTAGGCGAATACCAAGGTGGGTTCAGAAAAGGTCGATCTTGCGTAGAGCAGATCCTTAACTTGAAAAACTCAGTGAAATATTTACATAGTACTTCAAACAAAAGTTATGTCATCACGTTTGTCGACTTTAAAAAAGCATATGACAGTATGGACCGAGAATCCCTTTTTGAAGTATTAGCAGAATTTGGACTAGATCAAAAGACAACAAACATCATAAAAGAAACACTCACGGAGACCAAACCCAAAGTAAAATTTATGGGAGAATTGAGCACAGAATTTGAAATAGACACAGGAGTACGACAAGGGGATGTACTGTCCCCAGTGCTCTTCAATTGTGCTCTTGAAAAAGTTGTTAGAGAATGGAAAAAAGCAGGTGCGCCAGCACACAGACTGGGACCAAGACATAAGGACATAGAATTACACTGTTTAGCATTTGCTGATGACATGGCACTGATCGCACAAGACATTACTGATGCACAGAAACAGCTAGAATTATTACAAGAACAGGCAGCTAAAATAGGATTACAAATTTCATTTGAAAAAACAAAATTTATGACTGACGTCAAAGATGCACCTTCTGATCTCAAAATTGGTAATAACTACATCTCTCGAGTAAAAGAATTTAAATATTTAGGTGAATGGATTGCAGAAAATTGTAATGAAAAGAAATCTGTCAGATCAAGAGTCCAGAAAATGGAGACGGCGTTTCAGTTAGCAAAAAACATTTACAACGAAAAGAGTCTCTTGTGGAACTGCAAAATACGACACTACACAACAGTAATTAGACCCGAAGCTCTCTACGCATCTGAGACACTAAACCTTCAACACAGAACACTAAAAGAGGAATTAGAAGTGAAATAACGTAAGATAATGAGGAAAATCCTAGGACCAAGAACTAAAGATGGGGTACATTATCCAAAACCCAATGCAGAAATATATAAAAATATCTCCAAAATAACAGACACAATGCGCATGAGAAGAATCCAATTCATGGGGCACTTAGAAAGAATGGACTCAAACAGGTTAACGCACAAAATCCATACATTTTTAAAGAACAAAACTACAAGACCGAACTGGTACAAACAGACGGAAAAAGACCTGAGAGAATTAGGGTCTCCAAATCTACATGATAGAAATGAAATCAGAAAAATCACAAACACATGGGGTTTTGAGGAAGAAGAGAGAAAAACTAACCGACATACATGGTCTACGCAACGAAAGCTAGCCCATTCGTTGTTTATGAAGGAATACTGGGTGAAAAGGAAGGCCAACAAATGTTGATTACGCGTGGTCCTAAGTGATCCATCCGCGAAGAAGAAGAAGAAAAAGTCAATTGCGTTGTTAATAATAACTTTCCTAGGTCTAACAGCTGTCCACACACTCCTCTTCAGTGCACCTCCTATGCCATCCATGGCTCCTTTACCATGTGAACTGGCAAAAAAATTCCACTCAACTGTCAATCCAAAGTTTCAGAGTCAATTATATCGGAAACTATCTTTTTAATAACACCAGATTTTTTACTGGGGCTTTTTGGAAGTACCTTCAACACTTTCTTCACAGCTTTACCAAATGTCTGTTTACACTTATAAGTCCCAATAGGAGAAGATTCATTTGGAACTTTTGATCTTGCGAGTTCTAGTTTTTTCTTTTCTCTGAGCTCTCACTCTCTTATTTTTGTTCGATTCTTATCTCTTAAGATGTTGATTATTTTTCTTTTTTTAACCTGCAGTCTTCTTAATTTGTCTCATTCTCGTTCTTTCTTCAAGTAAGCTTCTCCGTTTTCATTGTTTTCTTTCATCTTTTCTTGGTACTTCTTCACTCTTTCCCTTGCTGGTACTGGTGCCATGGTCTCCGAAGACAGAAATCCTGATAATGTAGGCCTATATATGTATAAACATAACACTGTGCAGAGAGATAAAAGTAAAAGACATTGTTAAACATAGGCTCTTATGAATGACTAGAATTTGGCTCAATGAGCAGTTTACTGGGCCTATATAAAATTTAAAACTGAGGTTAGCAATATTGTTGTTCTTGGAAAAGTTAGAATGGAAAACATAAACTATATGTAATCTGAAGAATTTTGGGCTTAATTAACTTTTTAGAAGAATGTCAGTTGAGTCATGTTAATGCCCTAATTAACTTTTATAATGTAGGTGTAGTGCTTAAACAAATGTATGCAATGGAATAAAATTTTTAGTTTTCATGCTTAAAATTGTTTTCAAAAATGGCTCTGAGCACTATGGGACTTAACATCTGTAGTCATGTCCCCTAAAACTTAGAACTACTTAAACCTAACTAACCTAAGGACATCACACACATCCATGCCCTAGGTAGGATTCGAACCTGCGACCGTAGCGGTCACGCGGTTCCAGACTGAAGCGCCTAGAACTGCACGGCCACACCGGCCGGCAAAACTGTTTTCATATGTAATAAACATAGTTAAGAAACTTTATTCATTAATAATAATACCCTTTGGTTATAATTTAAATGTAGGGCCTAGGCCTACGAAAGATTAAGGTGGCATTAAACCTTCGAATTCAAGTTACGGGTGTTAGCATGTGTTAAGTAACACCCGAAACAAAAATTAATAACACCCGTAACAGCTCTAAGAGTATTAAATAAGATTTCAAAATGCCATGTAATGGTATGATATTGTAAAACATGTGCATAACCTCACTTTTACAGAAATGTATTGTACAGAACAAATTTACTAGATTACAAATTAAACTTTTGTATCTTTTTTGTTGCGGGTGTTACAAGCTGCATATATATTATAAAACTAACAAAATAAAGAAATGCAATTAGCTTATCTCAGCAAAATGAATTATTATGAGCTATAACAATGTTGACTTCAATATTCTTTGCAACAATAGAGCAATCAGTCAGAGATAACACAACTAATCTTGATCTGGAAATAGCATAAAACATACCTCTCTTTGGTGCCATAGAGTAGTGCACTTTAAACACTTAGTGAAGGTAGAAATTTATTTTTTTCATATTCATGATTATTTTGCAATGAACAAATGTACTTTTAACTTGGCATTTTTAAGGTTATATTTGTAATATTGTCATTTTAATTTTTTTGTCAGAAAGTCTCTTTAACATGGAATGACCCTTTTACCCAATCTTTGCATTGTGTAGGCAGTGGTTTTGAAGTTAGCAAGGTTGTCTATGTCCAGTAGTTACTTTGTGATTGTGGAACTTTTGGAGTGAGGGTTTGTCAAGAGTTACTTAAAGTAAGATAGTGACAGAATGTGAAGCTAGCAGCCAGTGGACCAGAGGAGTCCATCACACAATCACTGACAGGAAATCTATGTTCTGCCTCTTTCATTGTTTTTTGAATTAATGTAAAAGTAATGGTTGTCTTAGTTTAACAGCTGCCAAGTAAAAGCTATATCAGATACACTAATCAAATGAATGATGTTTCTGCTATAAAATGTAAATATGTCATAGTAAATATAATGAATAATTAGTGACCAGAGTTAAAATGTTGCAAGATAAATAGTCCGGTTTTGTGGAGGTGGAAGTAAACACTAGTACTTTTAATTTTGATTCAACATTTCCATCAGAAGATCTGTGCTAACAGCCAAGTCAAAATTTAACAAAAATTGCAGTGAATTTTTACTGAGTTTACACTGAGGTGACAAAAGTCATGGGATACCACTTAATACTGTGTCAGACCTTCTTTTGCCCGACGTAGTGCAGCAACTTGATGTGGCATGGACTCAACAAGTCATTGGAAGTCCCCTCCAGAAATATTGAGCCATGGTACCTCGGTACCTGTCCATAATTGTGAAAGTGTTGCTGGTGCTCAATTTTGTGCATGAACTCACCTCTCAATTATCTCCCTAAATGTTCACTGGGATTCATGTCAGGTGATGTGGCTGGTCAAATCATTCACCTGATTGAATGAATGTCCTGCAAACCAGTCACGAACAATTGTGGCCCAGTGTAATTTAGCATTGTAATCGAAAGAAATTCCATTGTTGTTTGGGAACATAAAGTCTATGAATGACAGAACCAGAGGACCCAGTCCATTCTATGTAAACACTGTCTACACAATCATGGAGCCACCACCAGCTTGCCAGTGCCTTGTTGACAACTTGGGTCCATGGCTTCATTGGGCCTGCACCACACTCAAACCCTACCATCAGCTCATACCGACAGAAATTGGGACTTACAGGCCCGGTTTTCTAGTCATCTAGGATCCAATCAATACGGTCACAAGCCCAGCTGTAGCTAAGGCACTTGCATCAGTTGACTGCTGTCATAGCCCATTCACGCCAAAGTTTGCCGCACTGCCCTATTGGATATGTTTGTGGTATGCCCCACATTGATTTCTGTGTTTGTTTCAGACAATATTACTTGTCTGTTAGCACTGACAACTCTTTGCAAACATCTCTGCTCTCAGTTGTGCTCCCTGCCGCCGTTGGATAAACAGCTGCAGCAGCAAGTCGTATACTCCTAGCTCACTCATTTCTTACATAGTTTAATTCTTAATTTCTTTGCGTGTTTTTGGTACTTGCATTGTTTGATACATAAATTTCGGGCGTATTATAGTATTTGAGAGTTGTAGCATCGCGTTTTAGTACCTGAATAGTGTAAATTCGCGTAGTCGTTTGTCTTCTGTTTTTGTTTTGAACGGCCAGTGTCGGTTGGTCACAGTCAGTGTGCTCCCTGCCGCCGTTGGATAAGCAGCTGCAGCAGCAAGTCGTATACTCCTAGCTCACTCATTTCTTACATAGTTTAATTCTTAATTTCTTTGCGTGTTTTTGGTACTTGCATTGTTTAATTCATAAATTTCGGGCGTATTATAGTATTTGAGAGTTGTAGCATCGTGTTTTAGTACCTGAATAGTGTAAAATCGCGTAGTCTCCTTCCGCTGTCGAGCAGTGTGTCAGCAGTGCGCAAGTAGCAGCATTACTGCATTTACTAGGCAATCTTGTATTTTAATAACCGTTTAAATTTTGTCGATTTGTTTGCGCTCTCTGTAGATTAGTTCAGACGTTCTTTGCAAAACAGTTTTTAGCATGGATAGGGACTGCAACTGCTGTGTTCGGATGCAGGCTGAGTTGGCATCCCTTCGCTCCCAGCTTCAGGCAGTGTTGGCTTCGGTCACACAGCTTGAGGCTGTTGCCAATGGGCATCACTGTGGGGGTCCGGATGGGGGTTTGTCGGGGACGGCCAGCTCGTCCCACGCATCCCCAGATCGGACTACGACTGTGGTTGCCCGGGATACTGCCCGCATTGAGGCGGATCCCTCACCTGTGGTAGAGTGGGAGGTCGTCTCAAGGTGAGGTAGGGGGCGAAAGACATTCCGGAGGGCTGAACGGAAGGCCTCTCCAGTTGTCTGACGAACCGGTTTCAGGCTCTGTCTCAGGCTGATACTGATCTTCGGCCTGACATGGCTGCTTGTCCTGTTCCAGAGGTTGCCCCTCAGTCTGCAAGATCCGGGCGGTCGCAGAGGGTGGGCTTACTGGTAGTTGGGAGCTCCAACGTCAGGCGCGTAATGGGGCCCCTTAGGGAAATGGCAGCAAGAGAGGGGAAGAAAACCAATGTGCACTCCGTGTGCATACCGGGGGGAGTCATTCCAGATGGGGAAAGGGTCCTTCCGGATGCCATGAAGGGTACAGGGTGCACCCATCTGCAGGTGGTCGCTCATATCGGCACCAATGATGTGTGTCGCTATGGATCGGAGGAAATCCTCTCTGGCTTCCGGCGGCTATCTGATTTGGTGAAGACTGCCAGTCTCGCTAGCGGGATGAAAGCAGAGCTCACCATCTGCAGCATCATCGACAGGACTGACTGCGGACCTTTGGTACAGAGCCGAGTGGAGGGTCTGAATCAGAGGCTGAGACGGTTCTGCGACCATGTGGGCTGCAGATTCCTCGACTTGCGCCATAGGGTGGTGGGGTTTCGGGTTCCGCTGGATAGGTCAGGAGTCCACTACACGCAACAAGCGGCTACACGGGTAGCAGGGGTTGTGTGGCGTGGGCTGGGCGGTTTTTTAGGTTAGGTGGCCTTGGGCAAGTACAGAAAGGGCAACAGCCTCAAGGGGTGCGGGGCAAAGTCAGGACATGCGGGGACCAAGCAGCAATCGGTATTGTAATTGTCAACTGTCGAAGCTGCGTTGGTAAAGTACCGGAACTTCAAACGCTGATAGAAAGCACCGAAGCTGAAATCGTTATAGGTACAGAAAGCTGGCTGAAGCCAGAGATAAATTCTGCCGAAATTTTTACAAAGGTACAGACGGTGTTTAGGAAGGATAGATCGCATGCAACCGGTGGTGGAGTGTTCGTCACTGTTAGTAGTAGTTTATCCTGTAGTGAAGTAGAAGTGGATAGTTCCTGTGAATTATTATGGGTGGAGGTTACACTCAACAACCGAGCTAGGTTAATAATTGGCTCCTTTTACCGACCTCCCGACTCAGCAGCGTTAGTGGCAGAACAACTGAGAGAAAATTTGGAATACATTTCACATAAATTTCCTCAGCATGTTATAGTCTTAGGTGGAGATTTCAATTTACCAGATATAGACTGGGACACTCAGATGTTTAGGACGGGTGGTAGGGACAGAGCATCGAGTGACATTATACTGAGTGCACTATCCGAAAATTACCTCGAGCAATTAAACAGAGAACCGACTCGTGGAGATAACAAACAGACCCGAACTTTTCGACTCTGTAAGTGCAGAACAGGGAATCAGTGATCATAAGGCCGTTGCAGCATCCCTGAATATGGAAGTTAATAGGAATATAAAAAAAGGGAGGAAGGTTTATCTGTTTAGCAAGAGTAATAGAAGGCAGATTTCAAACTACCTAACAGATCAAAACGAAAATTTCTGTTCCGACACTGACAATGTTGAGTGTTTATGGAAAAAGTTCAAGGCAATCGTAAAATGCGTTTTAGACAGGCACGTGCCGAGTAAAACTGTGAGGGACGGGAATAACCCACCGTGGTACAACAACGAAGTTAGGAAACTACTGCGAAAGCAAAGAAAGCTTCACTCCAAGTTTAAACGCAGCCAAAACCTCTCAGACAAACAGAAGCTAAACGATGTCAAAGTTAGCGTAAGGAGGGCTATGCGAGAAGTGTTCAGTGAATTCGAAAGTAAAATTCTATGTACCGACTTGACAGAAAATCCTAGGAAGTTCTGGTCTTACGTTAAATCAGTAAGTGGCTCGAAACAGCATATCCAGACACTCCGGGATGATGATGGCATTGAAACAGAGGATGACACGCGTAAAGCTGAAAGACTAAACACCTTTTTCCAAAGCTGTTTCACAGAGGAAGACCGCACTGCAGTTCCTTCTCTAAATCCTCGCACAAACGAAAAAATGGCTGACATCGAAATAAGTGTCCAAGGAATAGAAAAGCAACTGGAATCACTGAACAGAGGAAAGTCCACTGGACCTGACGGGATACCAATTCGATTCTACACAGAGTACGCGAAAGAACTTGCCCCCTTCTAACAGCCGTGTACCGCAAGTCTCTAGAGGAACGGAGGGTTCCAAATGATTGGAAAAGAGCACAGGTAGTCCCAGTCTTCAAGAAGGGTCGTCGAGCAGATGTGCAAAACTATAGACCTATATCTCTGACGTCGATCTGTTGTAGAATTTTAGAACATGTTTTTTGCTCGAGTATCATGTCGTTTTTGGAAACCCAGAATCTACTCTGTAGGAATCAACATGGTTTCCGGAAACAGCGATCGTGTGAGACCCAACTCGCGTTATTTGTTCATGAGACCCAGAAAATATTAGATACAGGCTCCCAGGTAGATGCTATTTTTCTTGACTTCCGGAAGGCGTTCGACACAGTTCCGCACTGTCGCCTGATAAACAAAGTAAGAGCCTACGGAATATCAGACCAGCTGTGTGGCTGGATTGAAGAGTTTTTAGCAAACAGAACACAGCATGTTGTTATCAATGGAGAGACGTCTACAGATGTTAAAGTAACCTCTGGCGTGCCACAGGGGAGTGTTATGGGACCATTGCTTTTCACAATATATATAAATGACCTAGTAGATAGTGTCGGAAGTTCCATGCGGCTTTTCGCGGATGATGCTGTAGTATACAGAGAAGTTGCAGCATTAGAAAATTATAGCGAAATGCAGGAAGATCTGCAGCGGATAGGCACTTGGTGCAGGGAGTGGCAACTGTCCCTTAACATAGACAAATGTAATGTATTGCGAATACATAGAAAGAAGGATCCTTTATTGTATGATTATATGATAGCGGAACAAACACTGGTAGCAGTTACTTCTGTAAAATATCTGGGAGTATGCGTGCGGAACGATTTGAAGTTGAATGATCATATAAAATTAATTGTTGGTAAGGCGGGTACCAGGTTGAGATTCATTGGGAGAGTGCTTAGAAAATGTAGTCCATCAACAAAGGAGGTGGCTTACAAAACACTCGTTCGACCTATACTTGAGTATTGCTCATCAGTGTGGGATCCGTACCAGATCGGGTTGACGGAGGAGATAGAGAAGATCCAAAGAAGAGCGGCGCGTTTCGTCACAGGGTTATTTGGTAACCGTGATAGCGTTACGGAGATGTTTAATAAACTCAAGTGGCAGACTCTGCAAGAGAGGCGCTCTGCATCGCGGTGTATCTTGCTCGCCAGGTTTCGAGAGGGTGCGTTTCTGGATGAGGTATCGAATATATTGCTTCCCCCTACTTATACCTCCCGAGGAGATCACGAATGTAAAATTAGAGAGATTAGAGCGCGCACGGAGGCTTTCAGACAGTTGTTCTTCCCGCGAACCATACGCAACTGGAACAGGAAAGGGAGGTAATGACAGTGGCACGTATAGTGCCCTCCGCCACACACCGTTGGGTGGCTTGCGGAGTATAAATGTAGATGTAGTTGTTAAGTGAAGGTTATCTGCCATTGTGCTGTCCGCAGTGAGGCATAATGCCTGAAATTTTATATTCTGAGTATGCTCTTGACTCTGTGGATCTTTGAATATGGACTTCGAAAACAATTTCCAAAATGGAATGTCCTGTCTGTCTGATTTGAACTACTATTCTGCATTCAGACACTACTAATTCCCATTGTGCAGCCATAATCACATTAGAAATCTTTTCACGTCCATCACATGAGTACAAATGACAGCTGCCCTTTTATACCATGTGTATACAACACTACTGCCATCTGTAGAGGTGCATATTGCCATCCCATGACATTTGTCACCTCATTGTATTACACTCCAACTTTTTCTATCCATGCTTCAGTAGTCCCATTAGTGATTTTGTGCTATGCTTACATGCCACAAGATTTCTAAAAATACAGTTGGAACTGCATTTAGGAAATCATATTCCCTGACATTCAAGCTTTAATATCTGCACACATTTAACAGACAGTTATTGTTAAATCTTTTCATTTAAATTTCGCTTACATCAGAACTGTCACAACATCCATTCTAGTTTGTAAGCAGGGGAAGAAAATGTGGATGTCAGAGCATATAGAGCTCTTACACATGCAGGTAGCGATAGCTGAATGTTGCACATTAGAAGAGGGCGGGGACGATGACTAAACCCCCTGTACACAGAACAAACACAAATGAATGTGCATTCACAAGCAATTCACAGTGGGTTTCCGTGTGCTCGTCGTCATTAAGCAGTTACACTGGAGCGAATAGAAGAGAAGGCATCTGATGTGTGCCATTTTTTTTTGCACTGAAATGTTGTCGTGGTAAAGTCACTTAACTTATATTTCATATGACATGACAGAGACCAGAAACATACAACGTGGTTTATTTTATATAATGAGCAGCTCTTGGTTGTGAAGGCAAAACAACATAGTCACAGAAAAATGTGGGTGCCTGAATTTTGCATAAGCTTCAAAGAAGTCGTGGTTTGACCCTGATCAATGATTTGCAACTGCAACCATCACATGGCTTTATTCCAAAACTTCAGACACGTATGTCAATAGATAATTATGCAAGTCATTTCTATTTCTTATATCAACCGCATGTGTTTCCAAAAACTTCCTGTATGCGAAACACTCATGGATTTTATTAACATAAATCTTAGAAACAAACTGTCAATGAAAATGAGTAGTGGTATAACATAACAATATCTTAAAGCCCATCCTAATAGGCTATTTCGTAACTTGTGCTTTACAGTTCGTTGTCTAAGACATTATTATTGGATGGAAAGCAATCTTCACTTATTCTTTTTCCGTATTTAAATTTTGTGAAATCGTAGCTAAATTGTGACATAACACAGGTACAGTGACTAAACCATGAGAATGATCAGGTCGTTCATATACTTTTATTGTACATTAATCTACATTACCTGTTTATTTTTGTGACATTTTTCTAATAGTTAGATGAGAAAAGCAGAACAGAAATGAAAGCAGAAAGGCTGTGGCAACACATTCTCTGTCAGTTCACCAGTTTGTAGCGTACTACAGAGACGCAAATACTATTGAAATACACCATGTGTCCTATGCAGGAATATCTGATTGCCTTAGCATGATGTAGTGCATGTGTATTATTCCCAGCACAATTTCATCAACTTCTTAAAACATCACATTCCAACCCTAAAGCACATTTATCATTTCTTGGATGTATGTTTTTCCCTTTATAGGAGAACTGAACGAATTTCATGAATCTGCCCTGCCTCCAGGAAGAGCTTCAGTTGCAGTATTTTGCTACAGCACATTGTAAAGGACCTAATGTGGTTGCAGGAGCTGTAAAGAGATTAGCCACACCTGCTAGCTTCAAACATCATCATGAAAACCATTTTTTGACACCATAGTAGTTGTTTCAATGGTGCAAAGAAAAATATTCCTTCATGTTTCTTCAACTGCATGTCAGTTTCCTATCATGATTAAGACATGAGCAAGCCGAAGCAACATTTTAAAAGTACAATTCCAGATACCCTTAAGCATAATAGTTAACAAAGATGTAGTTAAAATAAAGCATACTGTGATTTTTTAGTGAGCAGAGAAGAGTCAGTGATTGCTATATTGAAAGAAATGCTGTTAACAGGCATATGTGGATTTGTTGCCTGTATGTATGTCAGTCATTGGTGGGTTCCACATGTCTTATAAACTTATGAAGAAACAGATGAAGTATGGGTCAACTTATTGCATTCACATGGACCATCTCCAGCATGTGTGTTCCATGCCTCACCAGACACCTGTGTTATCAGAAGATGTGACATTCTGACAAGACTGTATCCAGTGACACCTACTGGAAGCATATACTCATGCATCAGATCTAATGAACATTAACAGTTTACTCGGAAACTTGTGAAACAAGATGGAACCACCTTTTATTGCCTTTTTCATTGAAACTACCCTCTAAATGATTCACAACACCACTGCACTAATACAAACCATATTATTACACAACATTACTTATTATAAAATGTATTTTTTAATAATTTGTGATTCATAGCAATCTGCTATCGTTTGCATCTTGATAGTGTACTGATGCTGACAAAGTTAATTTTTAGGCATGATGTTTCTGGTTTGACAGCTTGATATTTACCATGTGTGTATTAGCATATTAGAGCAACCAGTATATTTTTTCCAAAATAATTGAAGGTGGGGTCAAATGTTAAGGTCAATAAGCTTTAATGTGAAAATTCTTAGAAACCCTCCATGCTGCATATCAGTGTAAAGCTCTACTCGTTAGCTTTTTACGATAAAGTTTCATTACTATGTTTGGATTAGAACTTGGATTATAGCCATTTATGTTGAGACATATACATGTAAATATCACACAGTGTCAACTCTGCATGCCTGTAACTTTCTTCATAATTGTCATATACCTGTAAAAATTTGTAGTGTTTGAAGGGATGCGTGAAGTTACAAAATGATAGTACAGGAACTAGCGAAGATTGAAGTCAAGTAGCTAGTGTATAGTATTTCCCTTATAAGACAAAAGAGTTGGCTTTCTTTATTGCAGGATTTTGGGTTACTATTGTAATCCTTATTCTATTTTCTTGCTTTTTTATATTGTTTTTATAAGGATTTGGCATGACCCTTAACAGTATTTTTCTTGTTTTGGCCAAAAATTTCCTGTTCAGTTATACAGGCTGCTAAAGATGGCACCTTGGGCGACAATGTTAAATTGGGTATTCCTGGATATTTTGTTGTCCCCTCTTTTTCTATGTTAATTTTCTGATTAAAATGAAATCATCATTTTGAAATATGGGCCCAAGTTCCGCATCTATAGTAGTACAATCAAAATTCAATTTTTTTAAAAGTAGGCCTAATAATTTCAAAACAAATGTTATGTGTAATGGTTTTTGAAATGTTTGAAAATTATGCTGTTGGCTACATTAAACCAGTTTCCATCACCAAAGTATCGCCATATTATCTTACACTCCTGGAAATGGAAAAAAGAACATGTTGACACCGGTGTGTCAGACCCACCATACTTGCTCCGGACACTGTGAGAGGGCTGTACAAGCAATGATCACACGCACGGCACAACGGACACACCAGGAACCGCAGTGTTGGCCGTCGAATGGCGCTAGCTGCGCAGCATTTGTGCACCGCCGCCGTCAGTGTCAGCCAGTTTGCCGTGGCATACGGAGCTCCATCACAGTCTTTAACACTGCTAGCATGCCGCGACAGCGTAGACGTGAACCGTATGTGCAGTTGACGGACTTTGAGCGAGGGCGTATAGTGGGCATGCGGGAGGCCGGGTGGACGTACCGCCGAATTGCTCAACACGTGGGGCGTGAGGTCTCCACAGTACATCGATGTTGTCGCCAGTGGTCGGCGGAAGGTGCACGTGCCCGTCGACCTGGGACCGGACCGCAGCGACGCACGGATGCACGCCAAGACCGTAGGATCCTACGCAGTGCCGTAGGGGACCGCACCGCCACTTCCCAGCAAATTAGGGACACTGTTGCTCCTGGGGTATCGGCGAGGACCAATCGCAACCGTCTCCATGAAGCTGGGCTACGGTCCCGCACACCGTTAGGCCGTCTTCCGCTCACGCCCCAACATCGTGCAGCCCGCCTCCAGTGGTGTCGCGACAGGCGTGAATGGAGGGACGAATGGAGACGTGTCGTCTTCAGCGATGAGAGTCGCTTCTGCCTTGGTGCCAATGATGGTCGTATGCGTGTTTGGTGCCGTGCAGGTGAGCGCCACAATCAGGACTGCATACGACCGAGGCACACAGGGCCAACACCCGGCATCATGGTGTGGGGAGCGATCTCCTACACTGGCCGTACACCACTGGTGATCGTCGAGGGGACACTGAATAGTGCACGGTACATCCAAACCGTCATCGAACCCATCGTTCTACCATTCCTAGACCGGCAAGGGAACTTGCTGTTCCAACAGGACAATGCACGTCCGCATATATCCCGTGCCACCCAACGTGCTCTAGAAGGTGTAAGTCAACTACCCTGGCCAGCAAGATCTCCGGATCTGTCCCCCATTGAGCATGTTTGGGACTGGATGAAGCGTCGTCTCACGCGGTCTGCACGTCCAGCACGAACGCTGGTCCAACTGAGGCGCCAGGTGGAAATGGCATGGCAAGCCGTTCCACAGGACTACATCCAGCATCTCTACGATCGTCTCCATGGGAGAATAGCAGCCTGCATTGCTGCGAAAGGTGGATATACACTGTACTAGTGCCGACATTGTGCATGCTCTGTTGCCTGTGTCTATGTGCCTGTGGTTCTGTCAGTGTGATCATGTGATGTATCTGACCCCAGGAATGTGTCAATAAAGTTTCCCCTTCCTGGGACAATGAATTCACGGTGTTCTTATTTCAATTTCCAGGAGTGTAAAATAAAAATCTAGTCTTACTTTATGGTAGCATTTTAACCTCATTAAGGATATCTAATACACACAGCTTTCAAACATCTTAAAAAGAAGAAAATATCTATGTGAATTCCAAAACATACAGGCTCCAAAGAATAGTACTTTTGTACACTGTGTAAAACTGAAATCAGTAATTCAGTGAAGTGTGTGTGTGTGTGTGTGTTTTTTTTTTTTTTTTCAACTGAGGCAGTATCTTCCTTTGATACCAACTGATGCTTTCTCGTTGAAGCAATAGGAATTTGAGTTATCACAATCTTCAAATCATTAGCAGTGAGCACTGTTGATAGTGTTGCTGTCTTGCAAGGAAATCTATATCAAGCAGCCAGCGCATGATGATTACCTTTAATTCACAACTGATATCTATAACCTTTGAGTCCAGTCCTGTGTCTTCTGAATTTATTTCACAGAGGTATTCTGGTGGGCTACTCTTCTATTTTCTTCTGGTAGGATTCTCCAATTTTCACATTTGGCAACAGGATAAGAGTTATTGTTCTAATGATTTGCATCACTTCATCATTCTTTTAAAATGCATAGCATTCTAAATTACTGCTGTGCGTGTGCTGGAAAGGTAATGTTTGTAGTCTAGTGCTTCGGCACCTCTCATACACCATCACAAAGCTGGTTACTCACACCACTGACACAAATGACTTTTTGAATGCAGACAGTTGATACCGATCGTCTGTGCCTATGAATGCAACTGTTGAAACATCTTGTGTAATATTCTGAGTCATGCCCCCTGTCGTTGTTTACAACTGCAACACTTGTGTCTTGTTTCGTGTATATATCACTCCTGTCTGGCTTGGATTGTGAATATTCACTTTTGTAAAAAGTGATGTGACCATTACTGCAATGGCACCTTTACTCTTCTTATCACAGACCAGTCTCTGGCAAAAGCAAAGTTGTTCAATCTGTAGACAACACTTCACTTTTGCAGTATGGGGTTGAAGTTCATTAAGACATTGGTGTGTTACTGCTTTCGCTGTTCATTTTCAAAGTTTGCCAGTGAAGGAGTCAATGGCAACTATTTTTCTTAGTTTGTTCTCTTCCAGTGTGACATATGTAACTTTAGAAGAATGCTCGCTTTTCAGGACAAACAGCATATTCTTGGAACAATACATCAAATACTATTAAAAACTTATACTTACAAGTAAGGAGCCATTTGTAGCAGATTCAAGTAAGTTCTTCAAATTTACCTAGAAAAGTTAAAAAAAATTCCACAACACATACAAAGACATCTCCGTGTGGGTGTGGAACCATCCACTTAGGTTGTAGTGTGTAACATTTTGCTCTTCCAAAATTGGGTATTGAGTATTCCTTCTTGTACAAGACATATGTTTTTTTTTTTAAGTACCCCGGGTCTCTTATCTTTTCATTACATCACTTTTTTCTCCTGCAAATGTTACCTATAGTAGTAGTGTCCTTGTTTTTAGTACACTCTGCTGAAAAAAAGTCCCATTTATTTTCATACAAACCGACTGTGCAGTTTGAACATGTGCTTTGTTTACAGCCTTACATAATAAAGATCAGGTTTTCCAAACACACTTTTTGCAGTTCTGATAGTACTGGGTAGTAGGATGAGATGATGAGATTGATTGAGACGAATTAGCAATAACAAATTTATAGCTTTATTAAATCACAACTTAGGAAAATCTGCAAAATAAATCCCATTAAATTGTTTCATATAGTACCACAACAAACTCATTTCACTTCATCTCTGGTAAACAGAGACAATATTAATGGAAAGAACAACTGTAAAAAATCAAAGCTCACGAGCAAAATGACTCCACCTTATAAAAAGATCAACAACCATCTAAACACCATGTTTACCAGAGCATTTTTAAGAAATGCAGCTTAATGACACCGAAACCAAACTTTGCAGAGCTTTACCGTTTTAAAAATCAAACATTGAAAAGCTTTCCTTTTATAAAGAAATTGGTTGGTTCCAGGTTTGGATCCTTGATAATGCTGCTGTGACACATCCACTTGGTTGCATCCAGCATGTTCATATCTTCATAATTCGCATCAAATCAATCATTACCCAGTGGATTACCTGAAACAGCTTAGTATCAGAGACAAGCTACATCAGCATATAATAAAGCAAATCGCTGCCCACTGGCCACTGGGAACACTTTCATGAAAGACTGTCAGTTAAAACACATCATTCTATAGCTTGCACCTATTCACATGTAACAAAAGCCCCATTCAGTGCAGCATGTAACTTTAGTACTAATTGGCTGTAAATTTCTCAAGAAGTTGCAAGGTTCCAGTGTAGAAAACTGTTGAGCCACTGTGGGTAAGTGCGGGCAGAAGCAGCAAAACACCTGCCTTCAACAGCTGATAGACAGATAATACATCCTCTAGACACGATCAAGCCAACATTACTTGTAGGTCTCTAAAAGTCACAAGCCAGTTTTCCACACAACACCAACGAGCCACATATTCCAAAACACAGTGTGTACTCTGCCCAATAGGCCGTATGGGGCTGACTCCACTGCTGCCGGCCTCACCTTGCGCACTCCACATTCCACAAGCTAGCACTCCATTCACAACTAAGCCCCCTCTTCACTAGCAGAATTGCCAGATAACCCTGTTTTTGTCAGGGGCAGCAAACACACTCTCTGCCCAACAATCCCATGAACCAGAGTTGTACTGACCATGTTACTAAAAACAAAATTGTGCCACCATTGGCACACAGTCCTCACTCTTGGTTGTGTGTCCAAACGTTGCAGATTAATGTGGTGCAAATGATGTCCAACATGATAAATTACTCCAGAATGATATCCCTCTTTGGGTTTTGTGATCCTACAAGGAAGCTGAACAGTTTGGACTATCTAAATGTGGCCATAGAGGGATTAGGTCACTAGGCCGTAGTTTTTGAAGAAATTAACATTCGTCATATGTGAGCTCTACTTTCAGCTGGAGAGTTTGTGAAGGGATTAAAGCAATTACTTACCAACCAGGATGTTGCACATTCAAATCCACATGCTTATGTTTCTTACTTTCACATGGATTTTTTTATATAGTTCATACCTACGTGGGAACACTTTAATCGTCTATATATGCATAAGTCTTCCAAGTAAAGATTTAGGTTTTCAGTGTCCTCTTCTGGTCTTTCTTTCATAACTGGCTGCCCTCCTTTAGTTATTACGTATTGTTTTCATTGAAATGTTTTAGGTTGTCTCATGTCTCTGTTCCTCACAATCTTCTTTTTCCTTTTCAGTTTGTTGCATTATACACATTGGATATATTAATAAAGTAAACATTTTGCTAATGAATTTGAGTAAAACTGGAATCTATTACATACTAGTAGTCTGTTGTGTTTTGTACCAAAATTGGAAGGCCAAGTTCTTCCAGCTGATCAGTCCTGACCTAGAGCATTGGTTGTGCTTTAAATGAGGAGCATAACACACTGCCACTGTGAGCATTTGATCAGTATATGTGTTGCTAACAAGACTACACATTTGATATGCCGTTGTCTTCAAACTGCAGAATGGATTAAATCATCTTAAATCTTTATTCAATGCCAATGTCTGCTAAATCAGTAATCTGACAACTTGGAGTTACTGTCGGACTTTATTAAGCATTGACTGTACATCTGACAAGAGATTAGCATACGTCTTTATGTTAGACTGAATACATTTCAGCACTGACCATTCAACTAATTAAAACAAGATGTTATATTGATGTTCCCTGAAGCCACATATGGCATATCAATCTCTTTTCTGCACTTGTACTGACGTCAAGCATAGCACTACAGTTCTTGTCACTGCACAAAGCCCATCAGGAATATCTCAGGCAAATAAGTAGAACAGCAGCAATAGAAAATGCTCCATAGTAAACCTTCTACATCTACATCGATACTCTGCAAACTAAGATTGAGTGCATGGCAGAGGGTACATCCCATTGCACTGGTTATTATGGTTTTTTACCATCCCATTCACATGTGGAGGGTGGGAAAAATTTATTGTTTGAATGCATCTGTGTGTGCTGTAATTATTCTAATCTTGCCCTTGTGACCCTTATATGAAGAGATATGTAGGGGGTTGTTGTACATTCCTGGAGTCATATTTAAAGCTGATTTGTAAAACTTTGTTTATAGACTTACTCGGGATAGTTCATGTCTGTCTTCAAGATTGCCAGTTGAGTTTCTTCAGCATCTCTGACACTTCCCGACAGATTAACAAGACCTGTGACCATTGATGCAGTGCTTCTCTGTATACATTCAATATCCCCCTTTAGTCCTAGTTGGTATGGACCGCACACACTTTACCAGTATTCTAGAAGGGGTGATCTTTGAGAAATTATCTCTATAGACTGATTGCGCTTACCCAGTATTCTACGAATAAACTGAAGTTTTCTGCCTGCTTTACCCACAACTGAGCCTATGTGATCATTCCATTTCATATCCCTACAAAGTGTCATACCGAGGTATTTGCATGACTTGATCGATTCCAACTGTGATTCATTGATATTATAGTCACAGGCACCGACTCCATGGGGCCTGAAGGCGCCTGAGCCCCCTCAAATATTCGTTTGTAATTTAAGAAAAATATTAGTTATATTATGCTTTGCAAAATCAAAAAAAAAAAAATTGTTGGAATTTTGTATTTCCTTGTTTGATGATAGTTACATTTTAAAACACATTCAGTAATGAGTTAAGGTAGGTTGGTTGGATTGGAGAAGGTACCAAACTATGTGGTCATCAGTCCCTCCAACCTTGGAATAACTAAAACCGATAAAACCTCACACTATAAGAGGGAACTACAACGGCCATAAAATTACAAACTATCAACAGAGAAGGAAGGAAGAAGGTGGAAGACGAGAGGAGGGAAAGAAAGTGACTAATGATGGTCATGATGGAAGAAGCACAGGTAGACAAGATAGACACTCAAGATAAAACAGACCCCATAAGGAAAGGAGTGGGAAGGCAGAGGGTGGGAGTGATCCGCCAAGCCCAGTCGAAGCCAGTCCAATCGGGATGAAAGGGGGAGCAACACGGCCTGCCAACCCCTCCACCCACCAATAAGGTTGAAGTTTCCACGCTTAAATAAAGCGATAAAAACCCCCATCACGAAGAAATCTTAAAACTATATCAACCGCTGAGGCATTGTCAGCTAACACCAGGGGTAGTGAGTCAGGAAAGCTAAAAGTCCGTCGCAGGGCAGCTAAGTTGGGACAGTCCAGGAAGAAGTGAACCACAGTCAACATTGATCCACAACGACAGAGAGGGGGGTCCTGACAATGGAGGAGATAACTGTGAGTCAGCCAAGTATGGCCGATGCAGACCCGGCAAAGAATGACAGAGGCCTTACGAGAGGCTCGTATTGAGGACCGCCACATAGTTTTAGAATCCTTTATCGTCCAGAGCTTGTTTGGCGAAGAAAGAGTGTGCCATTCTGCATTCCAAAGTCCCAAAACCTGACGACGTAATGCCAAGTGAAGGTCTATTTCCGGAATGCCAATAGCAAGAGATGGTCTGCTGGTAGGCCAGGTGGTATTGCACAGACATCTAAGAACATTGAGATGTAACCAGCGTGTCCTCTTCAGTGGCGAAGATGAGGGAGCCATGTCAACCGGGCATCGAAGACCAGACCCAAGAAGCAATGGGTGCCCACCATCTCGAGGGATTGGCCATTGAGGAACAGATCCAGATGGGGATGGACCGTACGGCGACGGCAGAAATGCATGACACACGACGTGGCCACCAAAAACCGAAAACCATGGGAGAGAGCCCAAGATTGTGCCTGCCCCCTGTAAACGGCATTCTGCAGCGCCCAGGACGGAGGAAGTGACATAGATACAAAGAGGGGGACACTGTTGGCCCAGCAGCCACCACCAGGCCATTAATGACTACGAGAAAGAGAGGGACACTCAGCACGGAACCCTGTGGAACCCCATTTTCTTGCCGATGGGAAGTGCTGTAGCAGGAACCAACTTGGACCCGGAAAGAGCGACAAAAAAAAGTTACAGATAAAAACGGGCTGAGCTCCACAAAGGCCCCATTCGTGAAGGGTGGTGAGGATGTGGTTGTGCCAGGTGGTGTCTTAGGCTTTATGCTGGTCAAAGAAGACTGCAATGAGGTGTTGCCAATGGGAAAAAGCCGACCGGATAGACTCCAGGTGGATCAAGTTATCCACCGTAGAGCGGCCACAGCAGAAACTATCTTGAGTCAATGACAAAAGCTCGCAGGATTCAGGGATCCAAAACAGCTGTCGAATCACCAGGCATTCTAGGAGCTTGCAGAGTGTGTTGGTAGGCTAATTGGACGGTAACTACCCAACTGAGGAGGTGGCTTCCCATGCTTCAACACAGGAATAACATTGCTTTCCTACCACTGGGTAGGAAATACCCCCTCATTCCACAGACGGTTGAAAAGGGTCAGTATATGACGGTGGCCAGACAAGTTGGAGCGCTTGGTTGTGTATCCGATCCGGTCCAGGAGCTGTGTTGGAACAAAGGGTGAGGGCACTGGTGAATTCCCACTCGCTAAATGGGGCATCATAAGGCTCCAAGCAGTGAGAAACAAAAGACAAAGGCAGTCGTGCCAAGCACACGTGCATGGATACTGAGTAGATGGAGAGGCTTGGGCAAAGTGTTGAGCGAAATGCTCTGCGACAAAGTCTGGAGATTAGGTAACGGACCCGGGTGCGGAATCGTTTACAGACCAGAAGGAGAGCAGTAGAAGGGTGCCGCTTGAAGTGTTGAAGAGCACGGCAGCAGTCTTTTATGGCCGCAGCAATTTCCAGAGTCCACCAAGGGACCATTTTCCTATGGGGGAGAACCCAAGGGAGAATGGATGGCTGAAACAGCTGAGGAAAAAATGGCAGCAGTCAAAGTCTGTGTAGACTCATCAATACTGCCATGTGTGGTAGTACAGGGGGGTTTATAGCAGAGGAGAAGGCACCCCAGTCAGCTTTAGAGAAGGCCTACCTGGAAGGGTGACGGAGCGGGATACACCAAAGGAAGGTCAAAACAATCGGGTAATGATCGCTGTCACGTAAGTCATTGTGGACACCCCATTGAATTGAGGGAAGAGGGCCAGGACTTCAGATGGAGAGGTCAATGGCAGAGAAAGAGCCGTGTGCCATACTAAAGTGTGTGGGAGTGCCGATGTTTAGTAGACAGAGGTCAAGCCCTGCCATAACAGCTTCAGCTGTCCTGCCCAGGGCAGTAGTAGTGTGACTATCCCAAAGAGGGTTGTGGGCATAAAAGTCCCCTAGAAGCAGGAAGGGAGAAGGGAATTGTTGAAGAAGGGTGGTTAGGGTAAGGGAAGTGGGCAGCCTGTCTGGCAGGAGGTAGAGATTACAGATTGTGATTGGAGTGGCCAGATGGACCCTGACAGCAATTGCTTCCAGAGTGGTATGGAGTGGAACTCATGTTCTTGAGGACCAAGGTGCAAACACCAGCAGAACCCTGCAAGGGGCCAATTCGGTTCCGACAAAAAGTGTGGAACCCACGAAGCGTGGGTGAGTAAGAATTGACAAAATGGGTCTCCTGAAGAGCAGTGCAAGCAGCAGAGTAGATGAAAAGAAGGGGCTGGAACTCGGAGAGGTAACACAAATATCCATTACAATTCTACTGGAGGATTCTCAAGGTGGAGTCCAAATGGGAAGCAAACTGACTGGAGCCAGCCATGCTGCCAAGTCGCCATCTGTCACCGATGAGGACTAGGTAATGTCTGTATAGGTGGGGTCAGACTTTGTTGGTTCATTGGCTGGAAGAGGGGAAGGCGGCACCTCAGGGGGTACCAGAGGGGGACTTGCCCTTGTTCTTGTGTTTCTGCTTCTTCTCTTGTGAAGGAAGAGAAGGGCAGACTGCAGTGAGGTTGGGCACGAATTACACCTGGAAATCTTGACGCCCACCGGCTGCAGATCGCACGGCCGATGTGGAGATGCAGATTGCCTTTCAGGGGGTGGCGGGAAGAGGAGTCCCGGGAGGGAGCTCCAGTACCGGCGGCTGCTGAAGGAGGGAGTGCTTCTCCGGCGGGGGAGTGGGAGCTGCACCTGAAGGGGTGGGTATGGGTGCTGATGGGGAGGGAGAGTGGGAGAGTGAGGGTGAGGCAGAAGGGTTGTGGCGAATGGGGTAGGGCTGGGAAGAGGAGGGGGTAGAAGGGAGAATGGACGTAACGGAAACAAAAGTAGAAGTTATAGGCACGAGATGGAGCCGGTCATACTTTCGACAAGCCTCGGTTGTGGTAAGTCGATCTAAGGTCTTGTACTCTTGAATCCGTTGTTCTTTCACTTACACCGGGCATGCTGGCGAGTGTGGAGGATGCTGCGCATTACAATTTGCGTACACTGGCGGAGGAGAACAGGTACACCCGTCATGGAGGTCACTGCAGAGGGGATCGTTGGTGCAGCGGGAAGACGTGTACAAACCATAAGCATTTAAAGCATCTCATAAGTGGTGGAATGTAAGGTTTTATGGCTCAAAATGGCTCTGAGCACTATGGGACTTAACATCTATGGTCATCAGTCCCCTAGAACTTAGAACTACTTAAACCTAACTAACCTAAGGACAGCACACAACACCCAGCCATCACGAGGCCGAGAAAATCCCTGACCCCGCCGGGAATCGAACCCGGGCGTGGGAAGCGAGAACGCTACCGCACGACCACGAGATGCGGGCAAGGTTTTATGTCACACCCTCAAAGGCCAGGATAAAGGCACCTGTATCGGTGTGATTATTTCTTAGGCCCTAGGGGATAAATCGGACTCCTCACCGCTCGAGGTTTGCACGGAGCTCTTCGTCTGTTTGGAGAAGAAGATCCTGGTGGAAAATGATGCCCTATGTCGAGTTCAAAGATTGGTGGAGTGCGACGGAGACTGGAATATCACCGAGATGGTCACAAGCACGCATGGCTACAGATTGCGCAGCAGATGATGAGCAAAGAACTGGACCGCATTTTACTCATGGATTCCACTTCGCCTTACTTATCTTCAATTGGCTCCACGAAAAACAATGGCTTAGTCGTGGCAAAACTTTCGCCATCTGTCCTGGTACAAACCAGGTACCAAGGGAAAGGTTTCAACCCAAGCTGGGAGGGGAATGCTGAAGGGTCAGAAGAAGGAGTGTCTTGTCTTCTATCACTCTTAGAGACAGCCTCCGGGTGGCCAGGATGTTAAAGCTTTTGTCACTTCATGCGCAAGGTGTCGACCCTAGTGCCACCCACTCTGACTAGGGGCTCGCCCCGTGGGCGCCACCCAGCCACAGCAAGGGCCATCTGGCACGGCGGCCATTGCCAGGAGCTCTGATGCCCCAAAGTGATGAGCATTGACTCCTTGACATACATGGGGCGTTAACAGCTCTGGTACTAGCGGTGTGATCGCTATGTTGTCAGGGGGCTTAGCCAAGTGGGTCAGCCCCATCACACAGACTGGCAACCGTGTTGGTGACCTAGCAGGAATGGGGACAGCGTGCAAGGGGAAAAGGGGGGGGGGGAGAGAGAGGAGCCTGCACCATGGAAACTAGGTTGGGAATTCATCACCAAATGTCTCACACTGAACAGAAGACGTTGGAAATGGAGACCAAACCCCAAGGGGACCAAAGATGCCGAAAAGGAAGTGGAAACAGCAAACTAAACAATAGCACATACCAAAACAAAGCCCTGAGGACAGCCAAGTTGATATAAAGAAGGCCACCAAGAGGGAAAGGAGGGAGCAGGGAGAAAGGAGCAAGGGTAGGAAAGGAGAGGAACAGGGAGGTAATGCAGTCTGGAAAAAGGAAGGAGACTGCAATAGCTCGGGGCCTCGTGTGCTCCACCCACGTACCCACAAAAGGGACTGTGGGCCTCCTGGTTGGAGTAATGAGTTAAATAATTATTACGATAGTAAGCAGGTTAACTGAAAACGAGTGGTGTGAATCATAACAGTGTTGCGGTGCTGGTGTGCGAACCTTCGAGTAAAGTCTGGCGCTGGCGGGCCAGCACTGAGGCCGCAAAGACATCGAAAGGACTGGAGCAGAAGCGCCTGAAACCCTTTGCCTTGACGCTTCGAGACATTACAACGATATGGCCATATAAAGTCCACCCTGCTGTCGCAGTCATTCAGTGTGGGTAGTTTTGTTCAGTGCATGCTGCAGACGTGTTCAGTGTTCCAACTTTAGTAGTGTCTAGTGGACTATTTTATAACTATATTTTATTCATTTACTTTAGTCTCTTAGTGTATTGGGAATTAAGTTTGCAATGGATAAATTTGTTACCAAAAAGGCACGCTTGGAAGTTGTTGATACTGCAATTCAGCCTCCAACAATTATTGGATCATCAATTGCTTTGTTATCTTCAGGCGAGAACCGGCTTTGGAAAAATTCCATCTTCATGAAAGTACATTTATGCATAAAGGAGGTGTTCTGAAGCTAAATTCTATCACTAACCGACATGTGGCCTCCCAATTGAATGAACAGTTAGATAGTGATATGAAGAAAGGGTGTTCAGCTTTCGAGACAATTTTTACTACCGTGCAATTTCTATACCGACAAGGAATAGCAATTAGAGGGCACAAATATGTAAACTCAATTTTTTTTTTTCAATTGGTGGAACTCCAAAACATTGACATACCCAAGTTTAAAGAATGGTTAGGGAGTTCGTGGTATAAGCGGATGTCCCACGATATTCAAAATGAGATCATTGATGTAATAGGAAGGTGTGTTGAGAAAGGCATTGGCTTCAATCAAGAAGACTGAACATTTTTATATAATGGTTGACGAAACAAATGATTCTTTGATTCACGAACAAGTGTCATTTTGTATTCGTACTGTCGATGATTCCTTAATCATCAACAAATTTATTGGCTTATACAAGACCCCCAACACTGAATCACAAACTCTGTTTAGTATTTTAAAAGATGTTTTTGCTTGTCTTGATTTGTCAACGGATAACATAAGAGGATAGTGCAATGATGGTGCCTCGAATATGAGAGGAGGACAGTGCAATGATGGTGCCTCGAAAATGAGAGGTAAGTTCAAAGGACTAAAAATGTTTTGGATATACAACCAAAAGCACGTTATGTGCACTGCACTGCTCACAGTTCAGACTTGACAGTTGTAGACAGTCTCCACCATCTTATGTCTGAGGGATATTATGGCTTTAGCCAAGGACTTAATAAACACCATAAGGGAATCCAAGAAAAGGATGGGACTTTTCAGAAGCATATGCTGTGAGAGTGCCAACGACAAAGCTGGTCTACGACCCCTTTGCTCGACTATGGATTATGCGAGCTTCTAGTATCTTGAAAATATTGAAAAACTTTGAAGAACTTCTAGAGTTTTTTTGAAACACTTTCTGCAGAGGACAAAACAGAGGCAGGTTACAAATGTGCAGGCTACCTTGAGCTTATGTTACAATTCAAGACTTATTTCTTTTTATGTCTTTATTGCCATGCAATGAACCCAGTAGAGGATGTCAATAAAAAAAATTCAGTGCCCTCATCTAAGTGTTGCTGATCTGGAAAAACTATGTGAGGGCTTGATTTGTATATTGAGTGGGAGGCATGATAGTTTTGAACATTTCTGGGAATTGTGTTTAAAAGAAAAATCTTCACAAGTTGATGATTCTTCGCTTCCTCAGAATCAAAGTATACCAAAGAAGTATGGAAACAACGAAGCCAGCTCACTGCACACTTTCAAAACCCCAAAGGAATACTACAAAGCTATTTACATTGAAGTTTGTGAAACGGTGCAATCTTCCATTACTGAGCGGTTTGCTTCAACTGAAACTCGTGCAGGTCATTGCAGTTGAACAAGAGCACTTGCTTTTAGTAAACAGAGGTGAAAAAAATTTGGAAAAATCAGCTGGTTTTTTTTTTTTTTTTTTTTTTCAAAAATGACCTAGACATTTTGAGACTGTAGTTACGCTTGAATATGTTAGCCAATATCGCTAATAAAAAACATGCGTGATGTAAGAAAGTACTTTACACAAGAGCCTGCAGTTGGAGAAATGTTATGTGAAGTAGTGAAGTGCATGAAGCTTCTCCAAGTAGTTCCAATCATGATACAGCAGAACGGCCCTTTGACGTCTGAAGTCATATCTCCGATCAGCGATGGGACAGAAGCAATTGAACAACTTGGCTCTTCTACATGCCCACCGAGATGTTTTGGATGAATTGGATCATCAATGACTTCATATTCAGTAATACAGTCAGGCGGTTGACATTTGCACCTTTCTAAAGATACTGTAGCCCTAATATTGGAATTTAGAGCAATATTAAATATCTTTATAAAATAGAGAATACATACATAATATTAAATTTTCAGTTTCAAAATATTAGTACTAGCTTAGTACTGTAGTACTGTATTACTATAGTACTGTATTAGTTATTTTCAAATACTTAAATATTTTTGGGGTGTAGGACCCAATTATAACCCGCTATTTACATACTTTTTTACTGAAAGTATTAGGCCTACGGTATTAACTTTATTGACTGTATTAAAGTATTAACTTTGAGATATTGTTTTTATTTAATGAACACTGAGCCTTATTGAAAGTAATCTTAAATTAGCTATTTCACTTATTAATCAAAGTGCTATTACTGTGCAACAGCAATATTTTATGTTTTATTCTTGTAATGATAGTTTAGGATTTATTTAAATATAATTTCAGTCTTTGCAGAACTCTATTCACTGCTCTGTAATAGTCTGTAAGCATGATCATTACTGTAAATTAAATTAGCTTTTTACGAAAATATCATGCGAGTTTGTCCTCTCTCTCTTCCCCCCCCCCCCCCCCCCCAAAAAAAAAAAAAATGTGTCGGGTGTGCCAAGTTTCCCGGAGTGTAGAGTTATCGAGAGTCCAATTTGTCGGGGTTCTGATGTTGATAATATATCTAAAAGTCTTAAAAGATTTAAAACTCACTATTTTTCATCTAAAACTTAGAAAATTTCCCCACAGCAAGACCCCCAGTATGCGCCCACCCCACCCCACCACCCCATTATTTTTTATAAGTTGACGCCCCTGATTACTCATAGGGTACTACACATTTTTTGTTTTGTGAAGTGCACAATTTTACATTTCTGAACATTTAAAGCCAGTTGGCAATTTTTGCACCACTATGAAATCTTACCAAGAGTTGACTGAATCAACTATCGTGTGCAGAAAGGCTGATTTTACTGTTAATATTGTCTGCAAGGTCAGTAATATACAATACGAATAGCATCTCACTATAACTCTCCATCCAAGATAACGTGCTGTGTGCTCTTTATTAAAAGGTCCTCAATCCAGTTACAAATTTCACTTGATACCCCTTATTATCATACTTTTGACAAAAAGTGTAGGTGTGGTACTGAGTCAAATGCTTTTCAGAAATCGAGAAATACTGCATCTATCAGGTTGCCTTGATCCAAAGGTTTCAGATCATCATGTGAGAAAAGTGATATTAGAGTTTCAAATGATCATTGTTTTCTAAATCCATGGTAGGCTGCATTGAGATCATTCTGTCCAAGATACCTGATTATGTTGGAGCTCTGAATATGTTCTAAGATCCTACAACAAATCGATGTCAAGGATACTGGACGGTAGTTTGTGGATCACTTCTACTACCCTTCTTGTAGATGGGTGTGACCTTTGCCTTTTTCCAAGAATTGCAAATGGTTTTTGTTTGAGGGATCTACAATAGATTATAGTTAGAAGAGGGGCTAACTCGGTCGCAAATCCAGTGTAGAATCTGACAGGGTTTCCATTGGCACCTGTAGCTTTGTTCAGTTTGAATGATTTCAGCTGTTTCTCAAAATCATTGGCACAAAACAAAACCCTCAAATTGAATTTTCTACTCAACTTTAACAAAATGCATAACTATATGTGCATGTTCATTTATATATCAACCAAGTACAGGACTTTGCTGTTAAGTGTTTTCTTTTTGAAATTCTTACCGATAAAATAGAAAATTACATACCCTTTCACTACCTAATGGAGGAGTTGGATTAGTATCTGGTTAATTCAGGCAGATTATGAAATCTAGGCAACATCTAGTTGTATATATGGTGCAAGAGGATTTCTCTGCTCCTGATCTGTCAGTGCGCTTGTGACCCTGTAGGTACAGCCCAAAGCTCACTTTTCAAAATGTTGTGACAGTTTACTAAAGCACTTCATTTGTATAGGTAATACTGACAATAAGGAGCCCACATTTTTGTGGCATCAAGCACTTGTTGAGAGCCATAATTTAGAGCTAAATTATATAAATGGTTTGCTTTTATCTGTGTGAGACAAGTACTTGCCCGGATGGCCATGAAAGTTAGTATACTGCTTTCAGGACTTGGGAATATGTGCTGGCTTCAAATCAAATTCACTTGGTGGATTAATGATGAGGGCCCGTGTGTCAGCCAGCCCATATGTAGTTTTTAGGCAGTTTTCCACATCCGACTAGGTGAAATACTGAGCTGGTACTGACATCCCTCCTCATCCGGTCACCATCTACCAGTAACATTGCTATATTCAGATTAACATGCAGACCCCGTGAAGGCCAGGAAAAATAAGATCTATGCGAGGGAAGTAAAAGACAACTCTAATTTTTTGTTTTCAGTTCTTGCTACTCGTAGTTCTTGTAGCATAGCTAAATATCATATTCAGTGCCACTGTCTTGTGGTTTTGAATATAGTAGTGTGACCCCCATACTTTTATTTCATTTTGTGCCAGTTTCAGTGTAGTAGCTTGTGTTTATGATTTTAAGGCATTTAGTGCAAATCTATGTCTAAAAGTCAACAGTATTAGGATGTGCAAGGAGTGTTCTTGCTGTGTGTGGACAAAGGAGGAGCTGCCTTAGTTCTTGAACAGTTAAAGATGCTGTCGGCCACAGTAAACAGTCTGCAGGCTGATGCATTGGATCTAACAGCAGCCTGCCAAATCCCATTCTATCAACATGCCCATACCATCTTCATCTTTTTTCCGTGATCTCTTGCTTGAGTTTCTCTTTCACTATTTCTGTTACTGTCGCATTCCTTACTCTGCCCATTCTAGTAAGTCCTATTCTGCATCTTTGAAATTTCATCTTGCAAGCCTTTATCCTGCTCACATTCATTTTATTCATTACCCATGTTTCTGATGCTTATGTGAGTTGTGCAGCATAATATACTCAATATAGCATTTGCTTACTTGCTCCAGACCAGTCTTCTTACACTGTGCAGGAAACCATGGGGTTGCCATTCACTTTCAGATGTCTCTATGATTCCTCATACTATCATCTACTATGATCCCAAGGTACTCTAGATTTTCTACTTTTGTTTCTAATACTTACATCTGCCTCTTATTCCCTATTGCCATCATCACATTACACTTATTTCCATTAAATTTCAGTCCACACTGTTTCATCACGTACATTTCACTGTTTTGTACTTCTCTTTTTCAATTTCCCCACACCACTGCTTTCATATTCATGCTGCCCCCCACCCCTCAACCCCTGTCAATATCTCATCAATAATGGTGATGAAAAGTTTAGGGGATAGTGCACTTCCTTGCCTCAGCCCACTTTACTCTTCAAACCAGTCTTTTCTTCTCTCCTCTTACTTTTACACAATTTAGATTTCCTTTATTCTCTCAGTCTGCTTTCAAATTATCGTTTTCTGGAGGGTTTCCTATATCACACTATGATAGGCCTTCTCAATGTCCATGAACACTGTTACTGAATCCTTACCATATTTGTAGCATCTCATGGAGCTGCCTTACACTAAAAATAATATCCACTGTCAAAATTCCTGGTCTAAAGCCATATTGTTCCTCTCTGTTCTTCTCCTACTGTCTTCCATACTCCCTTTCTCAAAATCTTCTCAAATACGTTGGCAGAATGGTATCTGAGAAGATCTTGGAATATTAGTTGGAGGCAACTTTAACATATTCAGTATTGACGAGGATGTGTATGAATTCCTTGCAGGTGACAGTCTTATCTTGCAGAGTAGTTGTGAACACTTGCTCCAAAAATTGCCTTTTAGCAACCAGTTTGACAACTGACAAGCAAAGAAAATATTTCAGATCTTGTACCCACAAACAAGTCTGACCTTGAAACTTCCTGGCAGATTAAAACTGTGTGCCGGACTGAGACTCGAACTAGGGACCTTTGCCTTTCGCGGGCAAGTGCTCTACCAACTGAGCTACCCAAGCACGACTCACGCCCCGTCCTCACACTTGCCCGCGAAAGGCAAAGGTCCCGAGTTCAAGTCTCGGTCCGGCACACAGTTTTAATCTGCCAGGAAGTTTCATATCAGCTCACACTCCGCTGCAGAGTGAAAATCTCATTCAAGTCTGACCTTAGTGACAGTCTCATTACAGAGACAGGAATTAACTATCACAATGTCATCGTAGCCATGATGGTTAATATATCTGTCAAAGGCTAGTAGAGTTTGGGTCATGGGGAAAGTTTGAACTTACTGTGAACCACTCTCTGGAGAAGTGTGTGCTGAGCAAGGTGATTAAGGATGGAAAAGACCCACCATGGTTTCATAACAAAACTTGGAAAATGGTGAGAAAACAGGGATTGTTGCACACTTGGTCCAAAAGGAATGCAGAAATGTCAACATATTGAAATTAGTGGGAATTTGTAGATCTGTAAAAAGATTTATATGCAAAGCATACAACAACTTCTGATGTCACAAGATAGTAGAAGATTTTGTCTAGAGCTATGTAAAATTGCTTAACGGGTCAAAGGTTTCTATTCAGTCACTTGTTGACAACTCTGGTATGGCAGTAAAAGGCAGCAAAAGGAAAGTTGAAGTTTTAAATTTCACCTTTAAAAAGTTATTCTTGGAGAAGTATTGTGCAATATCTTAAACCATTGTTTCACTAGCACACTAGCTCCCATCCAAAAGAGACAGAAATAGGCATCCCTGGCATTGAAAAGCAACTGGGGGGGGGGGGGGGGGGGAATAATAATATTAATAATAATAATAATGCCAAGTCCAGATGAAACCACAGTTCGGTTTTATAAAGAGTAATCATTGATGTTTGCCCCATAGTGTGTATTTATCTTTAATCTTCATAATAGACTAATGGAGGGCACATTGTGTCAAAGCAAAACACCGAGAATTCTTTTGCATATAATATGACTTAGATTTTATTGTATAAAGTTGAATCATGACTACTTTGAGGACCAGAAAATCTTGATTAAAGTCTGAACTTATCTATACCGCATTAATATTATCTGACATCTTATTTGTGCAAAGTATTTGTTCCCGCTGGTAAACTCTGAAAATAAATGGAAGAAGCAGACATTATTATGGAAAAGAAACTTTCATCTTATGAACTCGTTTCTCACACTTTAGTCTCTAATCAGAGAAAGGTATAATCAGAAGTAATGTTTAGCCTAGCCATATGAGATTTTCAAACTAAGTGAAATGTGCACTCCACTGTTCACAGAGTTCATATTTCTCAGAGGTTTCATTTGATATTTTAATTACATTTGATGAAATCTGGTACACCTATACTTGATATTATTCACTGTATCAATCCAGCTTTTAATAAAATATGGTAAATATGACACATTTTAATACAATTTTTTGCGAGATATTTAATGAAAAGTCTGTAGCCAAAATATGTACATAGTACAACTCGACATGCTTGCTGCCCTGTCCATTGACAAGGCAGGTAGTGTCTAATGCACTTTTTGTGGCAATCATCTGGAACAGTACAAATTTATACTGAGCTTAAGATAGAAGCTGCCAGTGTAATTTTCCCAAGTACTTACATTTTCTGCATTTTAACTACCAAAGTAGAAAGCTAGACCAAAAATGAGGAATTTTACTGATAAGCGATCTTTTTTATGGTGATGTTTAGTACAAAATATTACTAGCTCGGACTGGCAATTTCATAATATGATACGCCGATTTTCAGGATGAAACACAACATTCCTCAATTGACTAGCCCCCTGGCACAGTTCTACATGATTTCTGTTATATTCACATGATTAACAGGTTGATTGCTGCATGCTCTAGTGATGTATGTTTCACCACTAGGCCAGGTGCGCAGTGTTATTTGTGAGGCTCTGCTGTGGCCACTGGCACTCACAAGGGAGTCAATGTGTTAAGGATAAACATTTTAAAAATGTCCTAATCAGATGTTAATGTGAAATTTAATGGCTTAGCTGTGTGAATTTTGATTTTCAGTAATGGGGAGTAGCATTGAATTGTTGGAAATCAAAAGGATTATTGTAATAATTACATCTGTCTACCCCAGAACAGTCATTTATTTTTGTATGACCACCCTAACTTACAGACAAGGTATTTGCTAGTGAGTAGACAGAACCTCTTTGAGGAGGAGGAATAGCTCTGTTGCAGTCAGTATTCACGTGCAGTCCACACTCCTGCATCAGGTTTATTTAAATCTGAGTGCAGCAACAGATTACATTCCTTCCACTGAGCTAGGTGACACAGAAGTTGGCACATTAGAATCATTTTTGAGCAGTGGTTCAAATCCATAACCAGCTATTAAGATTTGGGTTTCATTTTAATCACAGCCTTTTTCCTACCTTATATGGGTTAGTGCTCCATCCTTGCTATCTTGTCACATATGGAACATTCACTTCTTTAAGGGGGCTCCGGAACGCCCTATACTTGCAATGTTAAAATAACGCTTATAAATTACATCTTTCCTCACAAAGTATTTGAGGTAGGAAGTTGAACTTTTTACAAATTATTTATTGGAATATGGGCTACAACTTAACACAGGGATTTTACAAAATTTTACTTCAGTTATTAAAGATGATTTTTTTTCAATTGTAATGAAAATTCACAACATTTTTTTGCAATTTTTTATTTATATATTCAAAAATATACAGTTTTTTTGGAAAAAGGCTGTGTTAAATTATGCAGAAGGTACTGTGTAACATTTACTGAAAGTTTGAAACAAATATGTTTGGAAGATCCTTAGAAAACATGTAATTAGTATGAGAAAATAAAAGTTTTGGGAATCGAGCGACAAAGATTGGATTAACTTTTTAGTGCATTCCAGGTCCATAGGATGGATTATCTTCATCCTCTGCAAACCCCTCCTCCAGCTTCCTTTTGTTCCTCCTCCTGTTTACTCTTGCTTGTATTTCTAGACTCTCTACAGCCCTGTCTGCAGCCCGAAGGCGTTCCTTGTCTAAAGCAAGCATTGCTCGTACCATGTTAGAACCTATCTTCATTCCCATATTTCTAAATACCTTGCACCTTACAATGTTGCCATCATTGAAAGTCGTAACAGCATCATACACACCAAAGTGAAGTGTTTCTATTCCAACAAATACAGTCTTGGGGATTCTCGACCATATAACACTATTTACACTTTCATTGAGGTTTTGAGTTTTTCCGTGAATACACTTTTTCAACAGTTCAGGTGCTGCTAAGTCTCCGAAAATAGGTTTTATCACCTCCATTATTGCATGAGGCAGACTATGCTTATGAGTGTACACTTCACCAGTTAGCAATCCTTTGTTATATTTACACCAACTGTCTTCTTCTTTGGGACACAAGCTATGTTGGGGATTTTCATCGTCTTTATTGTTTACAGTAATAACACATACCTTTGGCTTTCCAACATTTCTCCTTTTCTTAAAAGCCTTCAGAGGATTTCTAATAACTTTACTTTTACTCATTTTTATACTTCAACAAAACAGAGACTCAAGAAACAGAATTAATTACGAATATTTTCGAGATAACGACAGAGTAAATAAACATGAAACAATCGACAATCACACCAGCGATATATATTGAACCATCACAGGTTAGCCACAACACATACTTTATCTCACATCACTAAAATGTACCTGATGAACACGGACGTTAATAATAACACCATTTGACAGCAGTTTAACAGCGCCACAGTGGGTCACGCCCATGTAGAACACATTTCAAAAAAAAAAAATTGAAAATATTTGTAGTCTTCGGAATTGAATAAATTATATATCTATTAAAAGGTAATAGTCTGCAGATTCAGACAACGCAAAAAAGTAAAAATTGAACTTTTCATGATTTTGAGCCTTTCCGGAGCCCCTTAAGTTAATAGTTCCTTAGTTTTAATTTTGCACTTAAACCTGTTTTAGTGTTAAGAGATATATCCTAAAACATCATAAAAGCTATGAAACTCTAAATGAATATGTAGCATTTTTAATGAGGAGCAGATGTGTCACATTTCTCATACACTTCTTTCCCACATTTCTTGTATACATATTTTGCAAGGGGTATTGCGTATGGAGAGTAACACACTGCAGAATTTCCTGGACACTTCTAGTACTATTACCTCTACATTAAAATTTTATACATAAAAGACTTTAAAATATCCAGTTTTTATGTCCAAATTATTTATCAAGTGAATGTTTTACGTAAATGAAAAAGAACAGGTATAGAAACATTTTGCAAATCAAAGTGATTCATACACCTGAAATAGAACATATTAAACACTTCTGCCCAACAAACTTGGGCCCTGAGAAAGAACGCCCCTTTAAAATATTGGAAAATCTCCGTTGATTTAGAAAAGGGCAATAATTTATGGAAATCAGCGGCAAAACAAAAACAGTTGTGAAATTTATATGTCCGACTAGTGTGCCCTCATGGCAAAGTGTTTAAGCCTACAGAATGTTCACTCCAGTTTAATACGAATGTGATTTTCTACCAGAAAGCAGCTTTATTCAATGTGGTTTGACGATGTTACTTCCTGATACCATGAAGTCGCAGTCTTACGGTAAACGGACACAAACAACACAGGCAGCCATTTTTGACGATGGTTGATTTTTGTGTTGATATTCAGTGCCAGTTGCTGTTCAATAGTGTCGTATCTCTATTTTCTGCCCCGATCTGGCGAATCTTCCGCCATCATTCAGCCGTATTTGATAAAAAGACACGTTCCCTGTATACATGATAAGAACTTGTTAGATATTAGTCCTCATTCTCCTGAATCCATGAAATAGTTGAGCATTGCAAAATTGCTTCTTTGATATGTTGTAATTTTGACCGCTGTAGAAGGCGCAGCAGCCATAAACTGGGGAGACAATATTCAGAAACTGGAATAATAGATTGTAGGACATGATGATAAAGTGTATGTTGACCCTTCCCATTTAAAGAAAAAGCTACGCATGTCGTCCCTCGCTACTAGCACCGCACCGCACCGCTCGGCAGCGAGAACTGGCACGGAGGACCATGCGTTCCTTCGACACCCTGTGCAGCGCCGTTCGGTTGTTGTCGGCTGCGGTCGGCTAACGCGCTGTACGCTCCCGGCGAAAAAGTATGTCAGGCCAGTCTATCCTCAGTTCGCAGTGAAGAGCCGGGTGGCGAGGTTGACCTACTGACATCGCTGTGCTGCAGCAGTGAGAGTGCTTTACTTGGCCACCTGCTCCGTGGTGTAAGGTCTATCGTGCGGCTTAGTCTAGCCGTGGCATTGTGCGCGGACCTGTGAAGAGCGCACTTTCGCGTGACCTGACGGCTGCTCTTTTTGAGTCCATGCAGGAATTCATACTTGTATGATGATGGTTGTATAGCTGTCTTTTGGTTCGCTTAAGATTCGCTTAGTGGCACCAGCTCTTAAAGTGTGCTTGGCAGACTGCGCTGTTTTACATTTTTCGGACAGTTACCTGCGCAATTTTGTATCTTTTTTTTTCTGCCTCCCTTGGTGAGACTAACTCTGCGACTTTTCTAGATAGGCATTCTTATAAACGTATCACTAAAATCCGTGAAAGCCAGATACTAATCTGGAGCGCTTACTATTGCTAGAAAATTTGACAACCTGTTTCGTTGGTGTTGCAGCTATATTGCACGGTGACAGCTCTACTGTGGTTATTGTTGGTTCTTCAACCTCGTTTAGAGCATAGGATACAGATCAGTAAACTCGATTGATATTGGTTTTATTGCACCCTTGTTGTGACTTGAATCACGCTGCTACATTGCTTCCTTTCTTAAAACATTTGACAAGCATATGCAGCACGATTCGCATATAAGTGTTAAATTCCGCATCTTTTCATATCTGTGGCGAACCGTAGTATTTCTACTTGCATTTTAGTTAATTTAAGTCATTAGCAGTTCGACGAACAATGACAATTTTGTTGATTTCATTAGTAGGGTTATTAACCCAGTGAAATTTTCACGGCGAGGTATTCGCCCTTCAGAGTAAGATAAGAGTCTGGCTCGCATCAAAGAAAAGATATGTCCCTGTTGCAAATGATAAACTTTCATTGTTTAACAGCGCAAGGGTATAATATAATTTCGTGAGGACGTTACGGATATGAAAGTCAATCGATATTACTGAAAACCGTTTCAGTACACTGTAATGGACGGAGGAATAATCGTAATATTGTGTAGCCTATCTGTTCAGTTTGCGTAGAGGGCTGCGTCTTTCAGAATTGTTTATGTATATTATTGCGTACCACATTCGCGTAAAATAACTATGAAGTTGAGTTTTAACAAACCTTGGGCAGAGATTTCACATCTGATTTTTCGTACGTAGCAGTTGAAACGAAGGAAAAAATGAGTTACGGATTTGATAACAATTTGCTAGCGAGACGTTGCATACATCACTATCTTTAAGTGCACTGATATTTTTCAGTAACCCGTAATTTTTGGTACAAACACTATAACTCAGTCAAATTACATAGCCAAACTTTACGAACATTCGACCTTGCTTTCAGCTGCCTTGCCATGCTACTTTAGCACGTCATAGAGCGATATTTTAGAGCGCCGAAATGTTTAGTGTTTTCACTTGGTAATGTTAATAAAAAGCAACATTTCTATGTGATCCGATATACCATCAACCGAGAAAGCATATAAACCAGCAGGTGTATGTTTACATTTTTAAAGTCACCGTTGCATTTTATGGTGGCAGAAGTGTACACTGCCGTACAGGTGTCGTCTGACGTCACTAACATGGCGGTCGACTGCCAAGTTTCCGCCCCCTTTGCACTTCGCGTGCAATTCTCACGAGGCCACCACGAGGGCTCGCGATTGGAGAAAGGGAAAATGAATCTAGAAATATAAAGGGAACTACGTGACGTATTTTGGTCTTACATGTCGATTTCGCAGCATATTGCTGTCATATTTCGTCTGTTCCAAATCCCTATCATGATATGTGCTAAACACAAAATTTCTATGCGAAGCACACTTTAAGGCTACTAGTCGCAACACTTTCGGATTGACATTGTTCTAGATGTATCTGAAAATTGTCATTGGTAGCGTAACCAATGTAGCTGTCTGCTATTACTTGCAAGGTTGATAGTTTCTTACCTTGTGAAATTTATGACCAGAAGTTTTCAACTTTTGTGAAATTTGCACATTAATGTTAACTTTGTGCATTTTACAATATGTATCAACCACACTCATCCTTAAAAATTAAAGACTGAAATGGCATATTTAAGCAGGTTGCTCCAACACTAAAATTTTCTCATTCGGTAGCTGGTAGCGATGATACTAGGTAACATTTGTCTAGTTTCGAAAAATCCTTAGTTTTCTGTCATGGTATAAAACTTTTGACTCCAGGACGACGACACATTGTAACCAGACTTTCTTACTCTAGCGCTTTGCCTAGAGACAACTCTAAAGCTATTCATCGTGTTAATCTTTACCATATTGCGCTAATAGATGAAATTCAAATCGTGGAGCTCTGAAGTATGGTTATTTGAGACTGATTTTACTACATTCTGTTGAACCCGCCGTCACCTCGTCAAAACCACTTTTCTCCTCCTGCCATCCATGCACGAAGCTTGTGAGGATAGGCAAACTTTAAAATAAAATCCACGGAGACACCATCGACACAACATGTAGGTAGGAACAAGGGATATGGTAGAAGCCTATTGCACAATGTTCTCCAATGGCTTATTTGGATTTAAATTTTTATGGCATGTGTTATGTTCATTTTTAACAAACTTTTCCTTTGACATGTGAACTCAGTGCGGCTTGTCTCCAAATAATTCACTTTATCGGTCAGAAGGTCGTTTTAATTCAGTAGGTTTGTACAATTCGTGGGAGAGAATTACATTTTCCGGTTCAGCCATCATATAGACCTACGCGATTTGAAATATTGCCCAACGTAAGAGAAACCGTCGTAGCATTATGCAGCATTTTTTATGTTTTCTTTTTTACTTAGCCTACGATAGACTGTAGTACATGAAATAATCCAGATGACAAGATCACTATGGAAACATTCAATCTGAGGGACGTCTTTCAGTGCGTTTTACATTTCACTGCCAATACTAGGGCATTACTGAGATTGAAAGTAAGTTCTGTGTGTTGCATAGAAGAAACTACTGAAATGCTTTTTTCTTGTGAATCATTTTACGACAGTCCACGTGATTAAGGTGCACGCGAATTGGTAGACTTAGTTACTCTGCTATTGAAAAAGGGTGGAGCAGCCAAACATTGTGCCATGTCGAACGATTGAGCTAAATTATAATGAATGTATTCACAGTTAAGCGTCAGTTTCCTCATTAAATTGATGTTTCGTTCTTTGGAACCTCTTGTAAAGATTTTTATTCCGTAATTCTAGGAGAACGTAATGCAGCACGTTGATACATGACGCTAAGCCTCTTCAGTCTTAAAGTGGTTTGTTGTCCTCACTTTTCTGTCTCCGGGATCAAATAGAAGACAAAGGTTCTAGCTGAAATGTGCACAGTTTCTCGCCGCTTTTGTGAGTGCTGTTGTGGGACGACCGGAGCGTGGTTCATTTCCCCCGCCATACCTCAAAATAAATTTGTACTCTCCACCATGGGAAAGAAGACACGCTCCTGGAACGCATACCGGATAATAATGGGTGCAGCTTAGTTTCATGTCATCTTCGTAATAGTTCAGAATCGTACAATGAATATTACCTCACAGTAAAGTTCGTATCTGAATGTAACTTTTTTTCTTCGCCTTGATCATCGTTGACAGTAGTATCGTCGTCCAAGTACAAATGCCAAGTATGATGCCTATTACAAATTTCTTGTTAGATGGATTTGATTATAGGACCCTAACTACCTACTCAGCAGTAGTATGCTACGTTCAAAGATTTTTGCTTTTGGATAGTTGTCTACATTGTAGTAAAGTACACACAATCTCAATCACGTTTTCTGGGTCAGAGTCTTGGTATGTGCTTGATGTAGTTACAGAATCCATGTTAGCTATTGGATTTTGTACAAGTGAGTGGTTAAGGGGCTTTGACTGTAGCCAAACTGCCTCCAAGATGTCTTCTGCTCAGACCAGTTGCTTGTACATAAGTCGGCCTTAATGGCTGTAGCAGGTTCGTTCTTGAGCCACATGAGAATATCAGTATTCTTTATAATTTTTATCCGATCATTCGGAGTTCTCGTTCTCATTACCTCTTCAGCAGAGGAAAGAAGCAATCTAAAACATTAAGCACTGATGTTCCATTTCCAAGAGGCTCTAGTGGGCTGCTTGAGTACCGTTTCATTGCATATCGTACAAATGAGTAGGGGAAATCAATTTAGTGTCGTAAGTGACATTCACACTTTTTATGGACTTTTTCACCGTTCCATTTGATCGAGAGCAGTTATCTGCACAAGTATTAGTTAATTTGATAGGATGAAAACGACGTACTTCTGTTTAGACTACAAAAAACTTGTGGTTTGTGGCTGATATATTGCTCATAAACCATGTATTTTTTTAAAAAATACATTACTTCTCAGTAGATTGCAGTTTTTCCGCCAGTTTAAATGACAGTTACCAGCAGCACCTACCTCGCGTATATAGCCGATTTTCCTTAGTCATGGTTACTGTACAAAAATTGTTATATTCCGGAAGAATATGTATCTGAGGGATCGCCTAAGATCACATTTTTAATGCTCGATCGTAGGTGCCTTCCTATGTTTTCAGGAAAAATCTCTTAAGACTTGAGTACACTTATAGAAATGATGCATTAAAAAAATTGTGCCGTGTTCGTTTGCAGTCAGGTTGAAATTTCTGTATACATATGAAATCACAATGACAGTGGCGAAACTTGAAAAGAAGCGTTTGGGGTGTGGAGTTATGAGGGCCCTGAAACGAGTAGACTCATAAGATGAGAAAATAGGTTATCAGCGGAATCGACCAGGTAAGGAATATGTGGAAAACACTGACCATAACTGACGAAATGAAAGGCATCAAGAAATAACTTCCAGGCAGCACACAGGGAGCAAAACCTGTAGGTTAAGACATTAGTATGTATACAAACAACGTAGTCTATTATTGCTTGGACAAGTGCTAGTCTGAGATGAAGTTGGCACAGGACAGGAAGTCGTGAGGGGTCGCCCCAAACCAGGTCAAAAGACAGAGCAAAAAAGTTAGCGCGTGCTGATATTTTGGTCTGTCCCTTTTGAATTAGATCCTTAAAAATCCCCGATTTCATATGCTACGACCTGGCACACTTTAGGACTGCGAAAGACACTCGCATTGAAATTTGTAACAAGGAACGCCAGCCTTTCATTTGCTCCCCACCCCCTTCTTTACCCAGCCAAAACTCTCATATCTGATGAGAATTTCAGTTTGTTTTAATGTTCCTTTCCCATACATGTACGCTAAACAGATGTTAAGCAGTGCAGTGTAAAAAAGAGTAGCAGACAGTTACGTTGGTGTGCTTTTTACGTAAGATGGGGCTCGCTTTGTAAATTGCGTGCGGGGATGCGCAGCGGTCGGGCTCCGTTGGCCGTGGCGCCGTCTTGGAAGGTCACGATACCGGACCAGCAGTCAGGCAGCACGCCACCATGCTCAAGAAGGAAAAGCCTATGATGTCCGTCGCCGCTATCATACAGGGCGCGCAGACGCAGCACTGGACCAGAGGTAAATCCACGCCTACACGCTGTTATCTAATAACATGTTACATCTCCTCAAGCTCATCGAGGGAAGTTTCTCAAGACACTGACACTCATTTGGGAACATTGGGGTTAAAATCGCTGCCTGATCATACAGCTGTAGATTTTATGTGGTTTCCCAAAGTATTAAAGGCCGGGATATTTCATTGTAGATGAGACACATCCTTCTGAATTGGAACTCGTTCTCGTACTTCAGTAACTACGTAGTAAACAGAAAGTAGACCCTAATACGTCTGAATTTCATAAAGTTGTAACACTAATAGTACCTCTAATCAGCGCCGATGCGTATCGTTTGTCTTGTCCCGTCGTTGTGTGCCACCTACTGATTGATTTGTATGCCAAAGCTGTGGTTCACTTTCGTAGGTGTTTGTGTAACAGTCGCATAACCACCTCTAATAGACTCAAGGCAGCCGCTGAGTTTGCGTCGTCTACGCCGGCAGCGGAGCAGGGGCACCATGCGCTGTTTCACATCCCTAAATTTCATGAGACAGTCAGGATATTCGCGTACAATCTGGTGACGAGAAACTAACACCGATATCTCTCGTCGTCTTCCCCGCTAATATTGCTGAGGAACAATTCACCCGCCTTTTAGGAATGGAACTGAATACTATGAGACTAACAGTTGTAATCACACTTTAAGGATGAGTGTAATAAGAGATCCATGCCACCCTCAAAGTTCATTTCTACGTGTTCTATACTGGCATTTTTTTCTTTTTTTTTTTGTTTTTTTTTTTTGTTTTGGGCGTAATTCGCGAACTTCGCGGTATGCGAAGCTACGGCAGAATTGAATAAAAGGTTCTGTCCTTTCGATTTGAAGTTGTAAGAGACACAAAGCGAAGTTAAGAAGCATATATTTTTATCGTTATGTAGTATTACCGATTACAATTAAGAACAATTGACAGAAACGGTGACAACGAATTAAGCTTTCGGGGTAGAGAAGAAACATGTGGTACATGTGTGTGTGTGTGTGTGTGTGTGTGTGTGTGTGTGTGAGAGAGAGAGAGAGAGAGAGAGAGAGAGAGAGAGCGCTGCTGCACACGTGTTTTTTCTTTCGCTCATCAAGCAAATATTGTTTGCTGAATAGCAATTGCTCTTGGTTCATTCGCGGTTGCATGCGATCTCGACACAGCACTTTAAGGACGACATTCCTTTTGAAAGACGCTTATGTAGCGGCTGTTGTGGACAGCTCTAGTATTCTCAGTAGTCAACAGATCATGCAGTATTTTCAGTATTCCGCCCGCGTTAATAGCTGCGGTAACTACTCTATAAAAAGAACTAGATAGTTTTTAGAATGCGGAGTTTTACACGACCTGTTACGTCAGCACTTTTTTCAAAAAAATGGTTCAAATGGCTCTGAGCACTATGGGACTTAACTGCTGAGGTCATTAGTCCCCTAGAACTTAGAACTAGTTAAACCTAACTAACCTAAGGACATCACACACATCCATGCCCGAGGCAGGATTCGAACCTGCGACCGTAGCGGTCTCGCGGTTCCAGACTGCAGCGCCAGAACCGCGCGGCCACTTCGGCCGGCTTCACTTTTTTCACACGACCGTGATATGAGTGCCGCAAAAAAGAATTTTTTTTCACTCATCATGTGCATCGCTTCTTTGGAAAGTTTTGACGTGCGTCTCCAGGTAAGTCATCGATTCGCTTAGTGAACAGGTGGCGCTCGGGCGTATTGGAAAGCCAAAGAGTCCCAAATTACCGGCCCGTTGGTGTAAATTCGAAAGTACAGTCGCTTCTATAATTTTTATTAATTTTCATACTGTATAGATGGCTCCATCGTAATGAACTGTAGCGGTTTTGATATTTATAGAGCGGAAGCAATGCACAAGTAAAAGAAAGGAAATATTAACTTTCACATGGACGAATCCATCATGTCAGCAATGGTAAACAAAGAGCAGGCAGTTGTACTGCCGCTATTCAGCAAAGCAACTTGATCATACTTAACCCACGTGCAAGGTACAGGGCTGTTATAAATGAGTACTGTAATTTTCAGAGCTCTATTTTCCAAAGTATTACATGTACAAATATAATTGATGCATGAATAGAACAGTAAACTCCCTAAGTTTGAATGTTACACTCTACAAATGTTCTATATGTGCACCCCTGGTCACACGACTAATGTCCAAGCGGTAGGCAGGATGTTGGTACATGCAAACACAATCTTTAACGTATCGCCAAAAGAAATTCACAAGGCTTTAGGTTAGGCGATAGGTGGGGGGGTCACGGCAAGAGAACAGCCACATCATTTTCGCCTTCTTGTTTCAAGATGAAATTCTCGGAATCCCCATTCAGCTGTGGGAACAAACAACTGCAACATATCAAGGTAGAAGCTACCCGTCACAGTTTTCTCACAGAAGAAAAACTGCCCTTGTAGAATCATCTAACATTGGACCAGTGAGGTGGAGCAGTGGTTAACACATTGGAATCATTCGGGAGGACGGCGGTTCAAACCAGCGTCCGGCCGTCCAGATTTAGGTTTTCCGTGATTTCCCAAGATCGCTCCAGGCAAATACCAGGGTGGTTTCTTTGAAAGGGCATGGCCGATTTCCTTCCCCATCCTCGACACAATCCGAGCTTGTGTTCCGTATCTAATGACCTCTACGTCGACGAGACGTTAAACATCTTCCTTCTTTCCGTAACTTTGCACAGAAAGCATTAATCTGCGGCGAATATCTCATACATTAATGACTGTTTTCAGTGCCCACGCTCACATTGTGGCGATTAACCGTTCCATACCGGGGAAGTTGCTTCGTTGCTAAATATCAGATTGAAGGGGAAATATTCATCAAGTACTTTCTGCATTATGATGCAAAATGGAAGGCGACGGCGATAATCTTCCGGTTTAAATTGTTGCACACAGGATTGTTTGAAATGTAACAGCCATCGAAAGATATCTCACACAGTTTTCTGCTATATTCCAAGTTCGTGGCTTGGGCGGACGATTGATTATTTTTGGACTGCGTACGAAACTTTCCCTCAGCCTCTCCAAGGTTGCATCTGGCACACTTGGTCGACCTCTACTTTCCGGTATACAGAGACAGTCCAGTGTCCCTAAATCGTTGATTGCAACACACACAATCTTTTCTTGCTGTCAAGGCACTGCACTCGGAACGCCAACTACTGAGTTCAAAGCAAACTGAGTTTACGGTTCTGTTCATGCATCAAATTTTTACATGTAATACGTTGAAAAATATAGAACTTAAGAAACGAATAATTTGTAGTAGTCCTGTAGTAACAGAGTGCGATATTAACTGGCAATGAGACCATTAGTACCAGTTCCTCCTACTCAGATCTCCCAAAATCTTCGGTTTCAGTCAAATGGTTTACTACCTGAGAAGGGTAATAGACATCTGTTAATTTCCTCCTTGATCGTAGAGTATAATAAAAATGAAAGATCATTGAGATTTTTTTTTCTCTCCATACCTGTTTTCACTGAGGAAAATTCACCACAGTCTCAAGTTTTCTGTTGTTGCTCAGACATAAAATAGGGTACAAAGAAACTACTGCGAAGTCGAAAGGCAGCAATACACTGGGTAAAGGAAAGACCACTGGGCCACATGTTACAGTGCTCAATTCATGTAGAAATATTTATTTCAGGGGATCGCCGAAGTGGCAGAGCATCGCATGTAACTGAAATAAAGCACATATCGTTCCGGCTACCATCGGGAGTGGCAGGATAGGACGAAACCAGCATTCAACTGCCTTTTTAGAAGCATGGAGCGCGTTATGTGGGCTGGACTTCAGACTCTAGATCTACGCAGTCTCACACGTCCTTCAAGGAAACAAAACGGCCGTTGATGTATTTGACCAATATGCTATTCGACTAAGGAATTTAGAACGGGCTGCACACTGTAACCTATATGTCCAGTGGGTAAATATCACAAGAGAATGCCACGTAGATCTGGGAAAGTCTCAGGAAGTTTTAAATGGATCAATCCTTTGGCGCGTGCGCGTTCTTAAAAGTTGCGATACCAGTAGATCTGAGAGTGGTTAAGGATCACATGGCTGTTACCGAAAAATTGAGGCGAGATTTGCGACTGAAACGGGATATAACTAGATATAGTGCTGTAAATCTGTTGAAGATATCAGATATTAACTACACTGAACGACGAATCTAGTCAGGTCAGCAGGTCTAAGCGAGTCTTTCCGAAGCGATATAAAGGTAGGACAACCGTGTAAATATAGTATTCGACGGATATTTAGTGGAAGAATTCCAACATATAACTTATCAACGGAAGAGTTCGTTTACGAAACTCCCCGTGCCATTAACGGATGCTGTTTCAGTCTTCGCTCTTTCGAAATAGAACTGACATTAGAACAATATATTGACATATAGCTGCAGTACTCGTCATTTAGTATTCAGCGTCAGAGGCACTACAGTAGAACGCACAAGTAACGCTCTGTGTAATAAAAAATTGAAACCTCTATAAGTCCAGACACTTTGGCTGCTCACACAAGTCAACTTGTAGCAATTTTTCCCTCCTTCCCTACCAGTGCTACACGTACCTTCTAAGTATTATGACGGCAACTTTAGAGAAATTAGGGCCAGTGTTGGTGTGTACCCCGTTCATGAAAGGGAACAAAGAAGTTGATAATTGTAATGTCGGATCTTGTTAGATTTAGAAGTTGCTACTTTTGTCAGTCACTCAAAAGTTTTGTTACTCGAATGTCACTCAAAAATTTCGTTATTCGAATGGGTTCCATTATTTTTGGTTTTAATCCTGTATTTGTCAAGTTTTTAACATTAAACTCAAAGCGTTATTCGAATTCTGCACATGAGGTTTTTAACATTGGTTTCGTGGTTCAGACAAGACAAGTACCTGGGGCCCAAGTCACTTAGTTGGCTCTAGGGTGGTTGTTAGTGAATGAAAGATAACTAGCTGGATGGATTTCTTCTGTCAAGAGGACCACAGGACCGTACCTAATCGAGCCCACAGGCTGATGTGTCTGCACATTTTAAGAATTTTCTTCATTGGCCTGTGTGAGACTAGAGAACAATAATTCTCAGTAGAAATCCCGATTCGGTAATAGTACAATGGAATGTGAAAAATGTGGAGCGAGCCGATAACAGAGAAAGGAACGGTGGCTGCGAAATTAACGATAGTCCACTCGCAGAACAGAGCTTCGGCCGCGACATTGGCACGTCCCTGCAAGCTACGTCAACAACGGGCCGACAAACAGCTGAAGTGGGTTTACGTTACTCCACACCAAAGAAGCTGTGTCGTGAGGGGAAGGTAGCTAAATTCCAGGGAGTGTTTGGCAATGTCTAGTATTAAGACTAAACATTGAAGGATGATCGCATCTAGAATATCTTAGATTCGAGATTTTATGTTAGTGTGACCTGATATTGAAAACTGTATGCAGCATACAGTGAGGCCGTATAATACTTAATATTGTGAGATTTGTATCAGTATTCGTCAGATTAAAACTATAAGGGGTTGCCTTTTGCGGGGTGTAATTATTCCCAACTGAGCCATCCAAACAACTCGCGCTCAATCCTCGGTTTCAGTGTGTCGGCGAAGAGTTAGTAGTATATGTATTTTCCAGGATATTACGTTGGACTAACACTAGAATATAGGATGTGTGAGTAGATTAACTGCAGCCTAACAGTCGTTTCTACAGGAATTATCCATGCTGCTAAACCGAAGATTTCGTCAGCTTAAAATTGCACTGAAGAGAGACTAACAGACCTAGGTCGGCAGGGTCTAGAATGAGTGGACCGGACAAGAATCGGTAAACAGCACCGACGCCAGACACCAAGCAACCTTACCAAAGTTCCCTGCAACACGAATAAATTCCAATAAGTGCAAGCTCAAGTCACTGCCAAGATTATACGAAGGCTGTTCAATAAAGAATGATCATTTTTTTTACAACATACTCAATTTTGATGGTTCTTCTCAAAGTAGTCTCCCATGAATGCGATGCACTTGTCCCAGCGTTTCTGCCAGTCTTCAAATACATGCTCGAAACCATTTTTTGAGAGGTCCTTCAAAATCGTCACCGCAGCCTTCACCACTGCTTCTGATTGATAATGCCTCCCACGAAGGAGTTTCTTCATGTTAGGGAATAGAAATAAGTCACTTGGGGCTAAATCCTGACTATAGGGAGGGTGAGGGATGCACTTCACGTTGATTTTTGGAAGATATTCAGCGACATCATTGACAATATGCGGCCGCGCATTATGGTGCAGCATCCAGCCTGCTTCACGGAAGTGTGGTCTTTCGTGGCTGATATGGACTTGCAATGTTGTCAGGACATCCCTGTAGCATTGTCTATTTACTGATTTGTATGCAGGTACAACATGCTGAAACCATTCCATGAATATCAAAGAATGATATGATCATAACTTTCCCAACACAAGCAACCACTTTTGCTTTTTTGGGGACTGGTGATGCATATTTCCACACTGAGCTTTGCTGTTTGCTCTCAGGATCAAAATGATGTAGCCAGGTTTTTATCAGCAGTGATTACATTTGTAACGTCAACTAACTGCATGCAGACCTGCACGCGAATGTCCTTTTGTTCAGGGATCAACAGTCTTGGAACCCATCGCACACAAACACGTGTCATGTGTAATTTTTCTGTCACCAACGTGTGGGTGGCACCCAGTGAAATGTTCAGTATTTCAGAAAGTGATACTAAGGTAATTCGTCGATCCTCTCACAATGATAGCAGCAGTGTTGGGGTTTTCTTCCGTAAGAGCAGTAACTGGAGCATCGAATCCATTTTCCTTTGAAACTGATTGTCTCCCCTCTTTAAACGACCTTCGAGCTGCGCTGTAGGAGAGAGCAGACTCTCCATTGGCCTCGTGTGTAACATTGTATAGGCCTCAGCTGAATATTTGTTGACACGAAAGCAGAATTTCAAAGCCGCATATTGTTCCTTGCGTGTTACCTCCATTGCAGCGGTAGGCGATACTGAAAATGTCTGACCTTGCCTGTCTCTCACAGGCGGGAACCAGTAGACCCAACAATGAAACTACTACGGCGTGTTTGTTGCACATTAAGCTAACATAATATCATAAGATTAAATTTTAGTGCGAGAATTTATGATCATAAAAAATTCTGATTATTCTTTATTTAACGATCCTCGTAATAAAGATTACGGTCTCCATAGTTAATACAATTTCTTACGGAGCGATACTCCAAATTTAAGTCTTCTAAGAATTAGAAAATTTAAGGCACCACGTGCAGTTCTCTTAAGGAAAATTTCAGAATTAAATAGTTGCACCAAATAACTGCTGGAACGAATGATTAAGCCTACACCGAGCCAATTCCCTCAAATTCCACAGTTCCTGGGCACTTACACAGTCCAAAAAGATCAGAACGGACAACTAAAATTTAGAAAACAAATTTCTGTATAAGCCACTTGAATGAAATAAAAAAGATAACACATGGCCGGAAGCAGAATATGCAGTACATTAGACTCGAGACGGATATGTTGATATGGGCGCACGATAGCAAGGTCTTCAGCGCCAGGAATAAGACACAGTGGAGCCAAGTTCAGAAAGACAAATTGAGAACAGGGTTTATCCAAAATGTTCAAATTAAACATAAGTCATACGGTTTACAACACTAAGCCTGACAACATTCGCGCATCGCGAAAGCCTACTTTCACACAAAGCACCAGGACTAATGTCAGCTGGTAGTTATTTCCCTTAAGGAAACCGAAAATTAATAACAGGCAGGTAGAAGCCGACACTGCAAGCCTGTCCAACAGACGGTGGGTGGCGGCAAAAGGCCTCCTTTCCGCTTGGTTGCTGCACCGATACTCCCATCATCGTACTAGCTCTCATACTTTATTTACGGGTCATCAAGCCAGTCCTCCAGGCCACGCCAGAGGGAGTTGCGCTCGCTGGGCAATGTCTTAGAGCCAAAGATAGTACGATAAGCTGCCACGGCTCAGATATGAATCGTCGTTTAAATTATTTCAGAGTTTTCTGAAAATACGAGTTGTATGGTTTATACTGTCTAGTCTTGGTACGATCAAGAGAGTAGCTACTCTGCGTTAAATTTAATTTTAGAATATATGGAACAGTATTATATCATGAACGTAACTCCTATAATGAATCACTTTTCAAAAAATCTGAATTGAGTCAAAATTTGTTTTCGTGGTCTTCAATATTACTGTTGTGATAAGCCAAGCCGTTCTCTATGGCTGATCTGACATTTTCCAGTTAAGTATTTAAATTTTCCTTTGATTTTATTTTGCAAATATCCCCTTATAATTTTAAGTATTGATTGGAGAAGTCGTAGGAAGCAAACGTACCGCCATCCGAAATTTTGGTTTAGTTGTGTAAGTGCACTGGATGACCAAAAATATTCGAAAATGGAAGGTTTCACTTGGCATGCCTAACGATCGTACCTGGAACTTACTTGATGAGACAAAAACTTTTGCTCATAGGACACATATCTACCGCCCCTTTAACGGTATTGCAGTCCTCGTTTAGTTTTTGAAGAACTATTGGCGAAATTGTGGACAAGTGCTGTTTGGAAGGAGTTGAGCTTAATGCTCTCCGGAACCTTCAACGTATAATGCTGGACGCGCTTCAGAGTTCCCAACATCGTACAGTGGATTCGCAAGACAACTAGAGGCCGCTTGAAGTCGTTTGTCATACCGGCTGCCTGGGTTTTAAACAGTGGCTTTAAATTATGGTAGTACTTGTTGCCGTTTAAACATTTGTTTAAAATTAGTTTGTAATGTGTCATGTTACAGCATCCAAATTCGTGACATATTGTTTAATTCGTCGTGGGAAACCATTATATACCTTGCTTGTGACAAAAAGTAAATTATTAGGTTTTGTTTTTGTTTCGTTACATTCATCAGCACTCATTGTAAGTAATTGTTCGTGTATCTTCATGATTTAATGAAATTATTAAATAAGATCGTCTTAACGTTTTTGCAATTCATTTCCAAACATTTATTTTTACTCTTGACAGCTACAAAAGTTTCGTTTACCGCTTTTTTTACAAAGAAAAGAAAATATACAAATAGAAAGGATATGTACCCGCTAGACCCTCACCGCCTAGCATTCACTTAGCTTGCGTTTTTACTGTAGATTGCTTAATCAGGCAGTTGCGTTTTGGTTTTAGATTATGTATTGCACCCAGTATTTAATACGAGTCGCTTCACTTAGGTGAAATGTCAGTGTCTGTTTTCTTGTTTCTCATTTATTTATACCTGTTCGTCGCTGTATACCGCCACAATTATGTAAATAGAATGAAGTAAGTTGAAGGTGCGATTTAGACAGAAGTTGGATGAAGACTGTACACATAACTACTCATTGGTATGTGAATTTTTTTCCTAAATTGACACATTTTTTACGAAATTTTGTAGCGGAGGTCTTAACCAACAAAAAAGATAAAAGTACGCTGACGCACCAAAACTAATGTAAACTTTCATCAGTTCACGATAATTTGGTGTTGTATTTGAAACTAATGTGTCAAATATTGCAGTATGAAGAGTGAAGAACGCAAAGCAAACGTGATGATAGTTACCAGTGACGCGACAATATGAATGCATTGCACAGTTCAAATGGCTCTGAGCACTATGGGACTTAATTTCTGAGGTCATCAGTCCCCTAGAACTTAGAACTACTTAAACCTAACTAACCTAAGGACATCACACACACACACACACACACACACACACACACACACACACACACACACACCCATGCCCGAGGCAGAATTCGAACCTGCGACCGTAGCGGTCGCGCGGTTCCAGACTGTAGGGCCTAGAACCGCACGGCCACCCCGGACGGCATTGCACAGTAATATTTATATTTTATAACTTGCTACCCAGGTTTTAAATAATAAAGTACTAAAATGATTTACGCATTCTTTTCGGCGCAGCAAGTGAACTAATCACGTGTTTCCATGAGTTTGTACATATAAAGTCTTATAATTTATTCTACGTCACCGTACTACATTAAATCGTGTTGCAGTGACTGACTAATGAAAATTACGTATATATTTTAAAATTATTTTCAGTGTAATAGATGGGTGTGTAACAGAAACTACTCAATGTAAAACATTGACTACCTTCGTCCCAACGTTTTATCAATATTGTAAGAGGTGATGTACAGTCTATGAAATGCTTTTGGAAGTTTTTTCGTGTTTTTTTTTGTACGAAAACACTTTCTACATGCGGTGTGTTGTTACGGGCGCTTTACATTGAAATGGCAACAACTTTATCATCTTGTTACGATCTCGTTGCTTTGAAAAAATCTTTAGCGTAATGGAAGTAACATTTCTTTTCTGTGCCAAGTGCAGGGCTTTCCATACCAACTTCTTTCCTAAAGCTTTGTCGTTATAGATTGTTTATTCTGGTAGGAATAGTCACGCATTATGAGACACCATCGTATCATTGATTTTCGATAATGTCCAAGACGTCTCACAATTTAGGCAAAAGTTTTCTCTTATTGGCTGTACCGAGCAAGAGAGCGCCGTTCTAAGATGCTGGGCCGCATTCGTGAGAACGGTCGTTCAAGAGTCTTCGTCCGGCCTACCAGGGTCACATTTTCCTAGGCTTTTCTGGAACTTGGCCACGTATGGCAAATACCGGAGTAGTTGAACTGAAATGGACGGATTTGCGTCTTCATACTTCTCCAATACCTGCTTCATCTACGTCCCTATCGATCCAAGCGCCGACAGGTTTTTCATTGGTTGTAAGTTTTGAAAAGCATGCCTTGCATCGCAGTCTTGTCTTCACTGGCTGTCTACCAAGAATAAACAAAATATCTTGCGGCAGGGAAATGCATAGATATAGACCATACGCTCCTTTGGGCTTTCGGTTACAGTGAGTGGAAGTTGGTAGTACTGCTTTTGCACGGTGTGCTTACAGTAAGGTGGGTAAAGAAACAATAAATGATTCATCTATTGGAAGTGTGTATATTTCGAATCTTTGTTTAAAGTAGAATTATTCTGTGACTCGGTTCTGGACGTGCAAAATAAGGACTAAGTAGAAAATTTTGCACGAATTTGCGTACAGAAATGTATGACAGTTCGCCACGGTTGTTATGCCACAGGTGCGTACCCCCTGACCTATGAGTACTGTTTGGATCAGAGTACGGTTCGGGGTCAGCACTCCATTTCTACAACTCTTGCTTCAGAAATTGGCAATATTTGCGCTGCTCACACAATTGCTTGATCGTCTGCCAGGGGTTCGGATTTTTTAAATTGTTATCATCTGTTGAATATGAATAGTATATTATGCTTTGTTTTAAATCAGATTTGTGATGTTTTCGTATTTAGTTGTCAGAAATGCCCCTGCTGTACAAGCAGATTAATTTTTTTGTGCTATGCTAACTAAGACTGTAGTCTCCACAAGTGCGGCTTATGAAAGAGACTGGAGGCCAGTAATTTGAGTCTCTTCTTTACTCTTTTACGGCTTATGATATCTCGTTACATATGTCATTAATCAGTAACATATTGTAGAGTGTCTCCGCCTTGTGTCATCGAAGATTTACAGTGATTTTGTACCTAGTGACTCGTGGATATGCACTAAATACTTAACAATTGTCTCTCGGTATCTTGCGTTCCGTTTATTGAGTCGTTGCGAAATTCGCAAGAGTGTAAGTATTGTTTGCTTTGTTTTATAAGTAATTTTCTAAGATCTACGTATGTAACAATCTGTTTTAGTTAGTAAAGAGGGCATGAAGCACAGCCAGGGGACCCTGTTCTACGCGACTTATATATATGATACTGGCCGTTCCAGGGCTGCGAATTACAGTAAATATGTTTGAAATACAAGGACAGGTTTCAAAAGGGAAATGTGGCAATCTGCAGTTTAATATATCGCTGTCGTCTTGCAAGACATCGCCAGCTGTTTCACGGAAATGACTGTGCCCTCGGAGGTTATTGAACGCGCAGTCCTAGAAGCGATATTAACTCGCATGAATGAATTTGCGATTTTTTTATACATAATTCCCCGCAGTGAATAGAAAGGGCTGCAACATCGGCAGGTGGTCGCCTGACGTGACTCTTGGCAATGCTGGAGAGCGGCATTGGCATAGCATTGTGAACTTGAAATTGCACTGCAGCACGCGACCTTCCTTCCTGTGTCGCAAGCGAGCCTCCACGATTCACAGCAGCCATGCAGCGCTCCCAGTCAGTGAACCTGTTTCGAAAGTCAAAACTTTTAACTAGCTGCCTAATACGAAAATCAAATTTGAGCTATTTTACAGTTTAATTGATGTGAAAAGTGTTGGTCTATCCTGCAGCCATATCAGATTTTTTTAAATGTTGAGATGACATTATTAAACATTAAGAGCAACATGGATGCATATGGCTTAAGATCATAATGCGTCTAAAAGTGCAGAAGGGACCTTTATTGGCAGTGGATGTCCAATAGTTGCTGGTATGTTCTGGACTAGTAAAGCACTGTGGAGTTCACACCACCTTAGAATTAATGTTCGCTTTAATGCTTCTTTCGGTTCTGTGTGCCACCAAGGCTTAGAAATGAACCATATGAAAATGTCCACTTTGCATCATATAGGTTGGGCCTGATTGTAAAAACTCAGAATTGTGACTGACTCGATAACTTGATCAAATTCATGTGCGATTATAGTATATAAACAACTGCAGCTTAGCACACGTTCCACGTCCTTCGAGAAGTCCTCACATACACAGTGATCTCGAGTTAATTGTGTGTTCGTGATAGCATTGTAAATCCGCTTAATACTATCAAAAATGATAGATAGGATGACACGTCGATATATAAGAATTTACAGGTTTTCATTCTGACTGAAACCAGAATATTTTAAGCTTCCTTTTTGGACTGTTATAAGATATTACTACACAAAAGAAGAAAAATATAGGGAACACTGCGTACCCACTCGATTTCGGCAAAGTGTAACTTGGCGGTGAGAGGTGGAATAAATTTAACCAGTGGAATATAAGACCGACATTAAGACCCTGAACATTTCAGAGGCTTCCGTCAGTTACCTTGGCATTTGTTGTGAAGTATCGAACCTATTTGCAATTGTTATCAGTTTGCCTTCATAGAATTTCTGTAGGTGTTTCTGAAGACATTTCTTTAACCTTTTAATTGTTTTCAGCACGTCCTCGTCGTATTATGTATGAGGCAGCGTGCTTCACATTATCAGTGACGTATTTTGTCATGAAAGATATCTTTTGATGCGTACCTTTTTGAGTGTATCTTCCTTAGGACCTCTGAAGATCGGCATGAACCCCGATACCAGTACGTTTAAAATTAAAATAAACAAAAACCCTATATGTACAAAATCATTTATCAATTTCATGAAGACTGCCGGACATCTTGAATACAAAACTATTTGCAATTGTAAACGTGCACGTCTAAAATTTTGTTGATGGTCAAACCGCGTTGTTACTTGGGCCGTGAGTCTTCGTTGTTGGAGACCCAGTAGTACTCGAGCGTGCTTTGGTCGAGCAGGTGATAAAACGGCATACTGATAGGTGTACAGTGCTTACCGCGTACGTTTGCAGGTTTACGACGTCGCGGGCTCGAGCGCAAAGTAGCCACAAATTCGGAATGCCGAGCATTTGTCCGTGCTAGGATATCGCATTTTTGAAGTAAACAAGATGGCTTTCCACCTAAGATATATTTGAATACCTAACATAGGTCGACACTATGGGAATGATAACTGTTTTGGTGCTGTGGCTTCGTGTTGCGCGTTTGTTGAAAAAAGAAACAACATAAGCTAATTGTAGTAAACATCGGGACCTTTAGAGACGGAGCACTAGCTCTACTGAACAAGACTGGAGAACGTATTTTGTATTTTAATGGCTTTATATCCTGAACAACAATCACACACAAATAACTTAATGTCCAGCGAAATTCACAAAAATAAAACTAGCTCTTGAAAATACGTGAACAGCATGTATCTTGTAATGTAGGTGAGTTCAAAAGCAGCTTCATATCCATACCTATCGTATTTAACGGACTATAAGTGAAAATTGCCTCCAAAATTAAGGTGCGTCGTATACTCGAAATTAATATAAAAATGTCCAGTGTTTGATTTAAAATTCCTGACTTGCAATGAAAGGTGCTAAACATGTAACTATAGAAACAATGGACGTAAAAAAATAGACTACACTGTTGTCCTTTCATGCTGTGCTGACAGTACTAAACGTAATCTAGTGATCATTTTCAAGAGCAAAACAATGCCAGAACCTTCTGAAATACCGCCAAATGTTGTTTGGAAAATTCGGAAATTTGTGGTAAGTCCTATGGGACCAAACTGCTGAGGTCACAGGTCTCTAAACTGACACACTACGTAAACTAACTTACGCTAAAGGCAACACACACACACACACACACACACACACACACACACACACACACACACACACACGAGGAAATAATTCTCTTCTTGTGCTAGAGCAGTGTAGCAGTCGTTTGAAGAATTCTGTGAAACAGAAATTCATACAGAAATGCAGAGCTCGTTGTTATTGCGGTAGGACTTACTTCATAATTGCCGCCTCTTGATGCCTCGATAAATAAACCATTTAACGTGTATTTGAGAGAGGAATGGAACAAATGGATGATGGATGAAACCCAACATTAATTCACGCCGAAGGGAGCTTTAAAACTACCTACAATCAAACTAGTTTGTCAGTGGGTTAAACAGTCGTGGCCTAGAGTGAGAGAAGAATTATTGTTAAATCTATTAAGAAATGCGTCATAAGTAACGCTCTCGATGGCAGCGAAGACCATCTTATTATATATGAAGAGGACGACAATGACGACGAAAAGGAAGAGGAGGAGAAAGGAGGAGGTTCGGATGATGATTTTCATGGATTTTAAAAGTTAGTTCGGTTTTATAAACTAAGAATTTTTTTAGTCTGATCTTGCAGTTCAATAATAAAAATAATTATTTAAAAATTAAGGTGAATCTTACAGTCCGTAGCGTCTTATATAGTCCGCATAACACGGTAGATCTCCTGGTCGTCGGAATTTTAATCTGGATCTCATGCTACTGAGTCTTCCGTATATTTTAAAAGCAGTCTTCTTAGCACATTATACGAGAGTTGGAACTTTAATAGTGGCAACTATTTATTTACAGTTCGTACAAAATAGATACGTGTTTCAAAGTTTTACTGACCTTCAAAGTAGTCACTAGCATTGTGTATAACCAGTTGCCAGAGATGTGGAAGTCGTCGGATACTCTTAGCTGTGCCAGTTGTGTTGACAGTTCGAGCGGCGGTGTCTATTGCCCGACGAATTTATAGCAGTTCTGAAGCGAATGCCGTGAAGTGCTTCCGTCTGTCTCTAAGCTGGTCGTAGGTTGTGTTCCAAAAATGAACAGCATAGAGACAGAAGTGATGACACTTTTCTGCAGGACCTGACCATCATTTTGCAGGACAGTGCTCAAGCACGTACAGGGCAAGCTGTTACTTATTTGTTTGACCGATGGGGCTGCTAAATGCTATACCATCTACTGCACTCACCTGACTTAAACCCTCATAAGTTCAACTCGATTTCTAAACTGAAGGAAACACTTGACGACATTCGCTTCAGAACTGCTACAAATTCGTCGGCAATGGACCGCGCCGCTCGAACTGTCAACACAGCTGGCACTGCTAAGAGTATCCTACGACTTCCACATCGCTGGAAACGGGTTATACACAATGCTGGTGACTACTTTAAAGGTCAGTAAAACTTTGAAACACGTATCTACTTTGTATGAGCTGTAAATAAATAGTTGCCACTATTAAAGTTCCAACCCTCGTATAACGCCTTGTTTCCATTGGTGCATATGTAGCAGCGCATGAACATTGTCTTTTTTATGTTATATGAATAAACTAGCAATTTTATGCTCACCCTGCCTCAAATAATACGACGTAATTTATCGTTTTAGCGCTATGTGGACAGCGCGAATGCGTTACGGGGCAGCTTCAACTGCCTAGAGCGCGTGGGCTTGGGGACGTCTTTATTAGGATGTTCGCAACGACCACGCGGAGTCGTTTATGGCGGGAGTGCGTTTAATGGCCACCGCCTCCTGCAAAAAAAAAAAAAAACCGTCGGTGACTCGTTCGTGTTGTAGGTTACATCGGGTGGCTGCTCATATCTACCAGGCAGACGAAACGTGTGAATCTGTCCCCAGGCACCAGCATCCTCCGCATGAAATTTACCCTTTCCTTTGGTGATGGAATTTAAATCAACTGAAATTTAGGAACCATAAATTATAGTGGGAACCAAAAGGGGCGAGGATTATTTAATTACCCGTATTATATCTCAGAGAATGTTTTCAAAATTGCTTCTCCTTCAAAATATTGACCACAGGCGAAATGTGTTCTAATCGTTCTCCCATTGATGGGAACATCTTTTTAAAAGTCGTCAGATGTTATGCTGTGTAGTAAGTAACTCCATGAATTTTCGTGTCACCTTTTTTCCTGACCCTGTAAACGCTTCCCTTCCAGGAATCAGTAGCCACAGAGAGGTGAATAGAGCGCGTGTCAAACCTGTGTCATGTTGATTTTAACCAAAAACTGACTGTGTGGTGAGGAACGTTCACTTGGTGGAAGATACAGTCCTTTTGATTGCCACACTGTTGTCATCATAGCCAGTGATTCATGTGAGTGAAGAGAGGAGAATCGAAGAGAGCCAGGTCTGGGCTGTATGGTTGGTATCACACACTTCACATCGAAAACATTGCAGGATGTCTACGTTGCACGTGCAGTATGCGGCAAAGAATTGTGATGACGAAGGAAATGCATTTCAGTTAGGTTCTGTGGGCTGTATGAAATCAAGCGAAGCCTCTCAGCAGGGCTTCACACCTGGCGGGAGACACTATTTTTTTAGGCATCTTAACGTGTTCACTGCGTGCTCAGAACTGAAAAGTGAGAACGGGTACTAGAGACACTACACAGGACATTTGCGCAAAACTTCATCCTATTTTCACTGTGGTTTTAATTTCGCGACCTATCAATGAGCGAAGAGGTTCTAGTACACCATTCAAAGAAATAACATATATTCACCTACTCGTTCGCCATTAGTACTAATTTAATAAATGAAAACTGTAATCTGCCATTACATACAAGCATACGAAATAGGGTGGCATATGTTAATATTATTAGTTAGAAGATATTATTATTATTATTATTATTATTAAGTCGCGTATTTATGAGGAAAGATAAACAACATAACTAAAATCTTTCCATTGTCTTTTGTATTTTATTAGCCCATATTAAGAGTTTTGTTCTCAAATTCCCTATCCTCGACGATATAAATTTGTTCATATTATTTCTCAACCCAAACCAGAGAAGAAAAAGCTGCAAGGTCAAAAAAGAATAAAAATATTTTTAAGGTAGAGAATTAAAAAGAAACGTACAATAATACCCAAAGTAAAGACAGAAAAGAGAGAATATTCTGTCATTTAAAACTGTGCAGCAGAAGCACCTGGTGAGATAATGACCCTCGGCCTTCGGCACGCAAGAGAGGAATCATCATTTATTTTGGCTCCACTCCATGTTTGTTTTCCCATGTAAATAGAAACTATCCGTCTCTTTAAGCACTGCGTCATATTAGTCTGTGTAGTTGACAGAATTATATAACATATAAATAGGCCACACCTGATTTATTAAAATTTCTTTTTAAGGCACTGAACTAGTATCTCGGAGCGGCGTTTGAAACCACATTTCGACGATCCAAATGTAGTGGCTTTAAATCACTTCAGACGAATACCGTATACTATCCTTGCTTGAATAATGCCATTACGCGTTCCATCGGCCACCCTTTTCCTGTTTGGTTTTCGTCTATATGATCATAGTGGCTAACCTTCCAATCCTTTCCCCTCCCCTCCTCCGCCCCATCCCATTCCCACCTGTCCCTGACCACATCGTTATGGTATCAGGGAGGACATAAATTTTTCCAATTGTGCGTTTCCAAACGATCATTCATTCCAGCTTTCTTTTCGCCAACGCTAGGTTCATGTGCTGTGGAGTATCTCTTTGAATGTTTCGTAGACTCATGAATATTAGTCCTAGGATAGCTCGTGAAAAACTGGGAGTACAAAAAATCAGGTTTCTGTTGCACGATAAGCTAGTCTCTTTATTACTGTGAAGCCATGCTTTATTTATCTTCCAGTTATATTAGTTGGTGAACACCAATATAAAAAGAGGCCGATTGCGGCAGGAGCAACACTGTCATGATTTATTATTTTCGGTTTCTTTCCGTTTCCATGTCCTATCTACTGAACCACTGTCAGATTATGGTTAAGCTTTTACCAACATGTATAATGCAACATGTTTCTCACAGCTGTTTGGACTCTCTAGCGACGGCTTGATCTTCATTCACAAAACAGTTTTTATATAAATACCCAACGTCTGAAAATGGGTCCTAAGTGATTCTGAAGCTAGCTTATGGAAGCGTTAAATAAATTTCGAGACAGTAAAATGCAACTGTGGTCTTGCCATGTTGTTCAGTGGTTGAAGGGGAGTCTTCGTCGTCATCAATCATTTGACATTTACTGATGGATAAAGGCCTCCTCCAAACCACCTCGTGCATTATTGTCTTCACTTCTACTAATCCACGTTCCATGTTATCAACCCACCTTCCATTAGGTCATTGCCTCTGTCTTTTATTGTCTCTGCTAAACTTCCTTGTCTATCTACCGTCGTTCTGCTTCGCTTTGGTACGTGCTTCACCCACCTCCATACCATCCTCGCTACGCTCGTAATTACTCCTTCCAATTTAATCTGTTCGCTGATCTATTTGCTCTTCTTTCTCTCGTAATAATTTCCAACCTGTCTCATCTCTCCATTACTCGATAAGGAACGCTCACTTTTTGAATGGCTTTCGCAATGCCCGTGTTCTACTGTAGTAAGTCAAAGTTGGTAAGACGCTGAGAGTAAACTAATTTTCAGGTACATCAGAAGCTTAGTCCCAAAAGCCCTATTTAGTTAACAAAAATAAGTTCACCCCATGTTTACTCTCTTTCTATTACTGTTCATCCAATCGATGTCTTCAGCTAACATAAATACAAAACTCATCAACTCTTATGTGTGACTTTGGTGTTAATTTGTAAAATTTCCTTTCGTTTATTTAAATCGTATTATGTTGATTTCCAGGCCTTCTTTCAAAGTGCTCTATTTCGTTCTTCTCACAGTCGTTGAAGTTTATCTGTACTAGAAGCAAAACTAAGGTTGTTCAGATATGATTTATTTACATGTAGGGGAGGGTGGGGTAAAGTGGCCATTCTAAGGGAAATTGATTTTTCACCAAACCATGGTTACGTAGCTTAGCGTTTACGTATCTTGAATCTATATATTATAAGGTATCACACTAAATTTTTATAAGTAAGAAAATGTGTATTTAACAGGACCTACGAGCATTTTTCTGAAGTCATTGCCTAATGGCTACTTTACCCAATTTAATGGGATAAAGTGGACAATGCAGACATATTCGTACATAGTCCAAAAGTAGGTAGCAAAACTATTTAGGCTGAAGTAACTCCACCAGCTCCCTTTAAGTGTTGTTGTTTGACTGAACTGTCAACAGTTTAACGTACATTATAAATGTGACGAACAGGATTGAAACTGCTTTTTTTCCATTGGTTGATGGAGCTCAAAAAACTCGCCTACATTGAACCTGTTCTGTGTTCATTGAGGGAGGCTTCCTGCGACTAATATTCGGGTGCTGTCTTTGCTAGCCATCTCCTGCTCTGTTAAAGTGATGCAGTATTTTGTTCTACTCTGACATGTAGAATCGTAATACCCAGGGATCATTCACTGTAAAACCATAAAATCGCTTTTCCATTTCAAAAACATAATTAACGATTTAACTTATTTGTTGAATATACTTCATATGCTTACCATAATCTTCTTACCCCCTGCTACAGCTCTAGTTTTTCCTGGAACTCTTCTTTTCATCGTATTGCGGGGAACATGAAATTGCTTTGCTGTTGTAGAACAAGGCATCTCATCATTTTTTATCACATGAATCGCATTTTCCATCGCAACAGGTCCCCATGTTTGTTACTTAGATTTTCGGACGTAATTTCTAGTATTGTCATTGTAACTGACCGTTTTCAATCGGATTTTTGTATTAGGCTAAACAGAACAAACAGTCTGTTTTAAATAACATCAATTAATTAAAAATTCAGAATATAATGAGGGATGATAGTTCTGCAAATAAAAGTATTTAGAAGGCAATCATTATTATGTATCCTATATATAAGTAACTAACTCTTATTGGGGTAAATAAATTAAAAATGGTTAGAGGTTTACAGATGACAATATCAAACCGAAAGAAACAACAAGAAATTACATTTGTAATCCGAAACATGTTATTTAAACGCTTGATACTGTGAAAAGTATTACCCTAAGTTTGTGACGTAACAGGAATGATGTAAATGATTCGTGTTGCATAATACGACTAAAAACCAGAAAGCTTTTACTAAAGAATAGCGGAAGAAGCTTCCTTTGTCAAACTCACCAACTACAGTGGCGGTGTATATTAGTAATAGTTTGACCACTTCTCGGCAGGCAACAGCACTATTCAGAAGAAAAAAAGTTGCAGTGGCCACTTTTCGCAACCTGACCACTGAACACCACTTTCTTCTATCCCATCCTTGTTTTTCCATTTTAAGGCTATGAAAACTTCGTCTATGGCTCCGGAGAATAATGTTGATGATACCGAAACATCTTGTCGGATTTCATACTCTCCTGATGGAACATAGGCTCAATCGATGCCTTTTTTCCAAAGGGCTGTTAGTGGAGATTTTGTTGAAACAATGTCTAAACTTTTCTCAAACTCTTTGAATCCCATGTAAAGTGGTAACTTATTGCTTCGTACTGTACTTGATTTGTAAATCGTTCGTTCTGCTATAGATACTTGTACTGCCGATGCATTAGTTTTCCTGGTTAAAATCGAATGTTTCTATTTCTTTACGGTAGATGATAATTTATTCGAATATCTTGTATGGAACGAAGCTTGATAGCTCTTCAGTTTTTTGGTCTTATCTGAGTATCTGAATTAATGAGACCGAGCTAATTCAAGGAAAGACGAATCGGGGTTAAAAGAAATAAAGTCGTAGAGAGCTGTAAAAACTGACATAGAGTATTGCAGCTCATTCCAGAGTTACCGGTCGACTAATTGAATAGCATCGTTCGGATCAACGTTACGAAAAGTTACTTATCTTCTTCATCTGAAAATGGTGACAGGTACTGAAGGATGGGGACGTACAGAGAACGTAGTATTTAGCAAAGTAAAGCAAATAGTGGGTCACCCAAGACGTTCCAAGTAGGCCTACTTTTTATTACTGTAAAAATGTGGCTTACCACTTATACGCTTTTGGAACGATTAGGGTATGAAACTTCCTGGCTTAATATTGTTTGAAGAATATGCAGATATAATACAGTGACTTTCTAGCACATCTGTTAGCCTCAAGGATTGCTGAGACAATGAAATCCGATTAAGGGAATGCGCTGAAAGCATGTCGTCATAGGTACGTCTTCGATGTCAGCAAAAAGGCAACATCCAATTGTCATAAGTTAAAAGGTCTGAAAGCACTGAAAGATCCTTTACAACTACATCAGTATAAAAAAAAGACGGCTGATGTTATAAATTTATGCACGTGTCAAGTTAGTTTCGTAACACTTTCGAAATACACTGCTCTGCAGAAATAAAGAATGAGATACACAACATATTAACTACTCGACCCACCGCATTATTGTAACCCTGTACGTCGTCCCCATGCGCGTCTTTTCAGGAGTGCATTCGGCCCGGACAGTGAGCGACCACATGGAACAGCGCACGTGGAGGAACTATAGGAATCGGGAGGATATTCGGCGAATGGACTGGCCTCCCCGGTCGCAGACTTAAATCCCATCAAGCACGTATGGGATGCGTTGGGTACATGTATCGCAGCGCGTCCACATGCACCAACGACCGCTCGGCAGTTGTCAACCGCGCTGGAGGAGGAATGGAACGCCCTACCACAAGAACCGCGTAGCAACCTTGTAGACAGCTTGGGAGTACTTTACAGAGCATGCATTGCTGTGTGCGGTGATCTCACACACCCTGTTAAGCACCGTTTCCCGCCTTTTGTAATGTCCAGGGGACCATCATAAATCGCGGTGACGTCAGTGTAATATGGTTTTTGAATAAAAGTGTAATTTCTGATAGTCTCATTCCGCATTTCCATCTGTTACATTCTGTACTACGATGTAGCAGTTCTTTCTATGTATAGGTCAAGTATCATCGAGATATTGTTACTGGGCCACAACACGTCATGCGAAAATTGCTTTCGTACTTAGGTTTTGCACACCAGTCTACTAGTCACAGCGTAAGGACGCAGTTAAAGATTAAAACGCAGACGCAAATGTTACGCCACGAAGAATAATTCAGTTGAAATACGAGCACTCGCGTGTATTTTGTATCGTAGTAGTGTATTCCTTCCATCGGGGACAGACGCGAAACAATTTATTTCTGGAGTCCCTGCTACCAGCGGTATCTCGGTCACTAGCGTCTCATGGTTTCATTGCCATGGTATTCATTTATTTGGCTACATGATCCATTGTAACCGTATCAAGCGAAGTCTTTGCATTGGAGGGCAACGATACCTTTTGGAACTATTGGAGATGATTCTTTGTTCTTTCTCCAGAGAGGCGTTAGTAAGAACTGTAAAAATCTATATTTAGGGCTCCAGTTTTTATTTGCCCTAGTACACGAATAGTGTCATGTGTTTCAGTGCTGCTCTTATGCACAGGTACAAGCTGCATTGCTCGTGCAGTAGTTGTGCCTGTCTTACCACTTGGAAACCAGAACCTTTGCGGTATTTACCGGTTCTTTTTGTAGAGAGCCCATAGATATTTTCTTGCATCTCTTACCAAGTTATTCATTCTGCGGACGTTTCTATTTTCGAATTAGTGAAACGCCTTTTCATTTGGTAGTGGGCCAAGTTTCCGCTCCATATAAGACAATGGGTTGAATGACTCATTTAATGATATTTTAGAGAGTGAGAATCACATATTGTTAAAGTAAAAAAATCATAGCTTATATCACGTCATTTTGAAGTTGATTGTAAACGAGGGTGCAATAGTTCGTGTAGCTTCACAGCTTGTCACATCAAATAGGAAGATGATTAACACAGCTCATCATTAAGTAGTGTAGCGGGCTCAGAAACAGAAATAGTCTAATTTGTTTAGATATAGAGAAAGGTTGGTTGTGCACATTCCTACTTCTATACGCGCATTATATAAACGCACTGAAGTGTCATACACGAAAGAGTATTGAAAATAATTAAGTAGAGGGACTTAACACGAATTGTGAAAAAAAACGCAGTTATATAGGGCAACCCGTCGACCAGGGAAGAGACGATTGAGATGTATCTGGAAATTTGTGGTAAGCTCCTGTGGGATCAAACTTCTGAGGTCATCGGTCCCAAGGCTTACACACAACTTAATCTAACTTAAAGTAATTTAAACTAAGGACAAAACACACACACACACACACACACACACACACACACACACACACACACACACACACACACACACACACATTCTCGAGGGAGGACTCGAACTTCCGACGGATGGCGCAGCGCGAACCGTCGCAGGGCACCCTTTAGACCGCGCGGCTACCCTTTGTGGCAGATGCATCTGAACGTCAACGGTGAAGTGGACTGGAGCATCATCTTGTAGCAGTCACATAATCCTTCAAATCGTCAATGGCGCTTCTTCCAGCAGGGGAGGGAAAGTCACCCGCAAGAAACGCCGATAGTTCCGGCCTGTTAGGCGACGTGGACGGAAGATTGGTCCCAAAATACGGTCGCAAATTAACCCGGCGCACACTTCCCGGCACCACCGATGCTGACGATTCGCTGTAACCATGGGGGTTCTGCATACTACCGCACAGATCACTGTTATGAAAGTTGACGATACCACTCCGCGTAAAGGTGGCCTCATCTGTAAATATGATAGATGACAGATCTCGGAATCGTGGTTGCCTTGTAAAGAAACCAGTGACAAAACGGCTCCCGATGTGGAAAATCACTATTAAGCCCTGCATACTCTGTAAGTGATAAAGGTAGTAGGGATTGTCATGGAGGATGTTCCACACTGTCGTCTGGCTTACCCTGTACTGGCGGACCTACTGTCTGGGTACTGACAACGGCGGCCACCTGCTACAGTATTAATCACGTTGTCCTCCAAGTCTAGTGTCCAAACATTGTGGGTACGCCCTTCATGATTTCCTCCTTCCTGAAACGATCCTGTCTCATTGTCAAACGGCGAAACACTGTTGCAAACATCGAATGCTGTGGTCGTGAGTTTTAACGAAATAATGAACAGTGTTTTATACAACGTGCGAGCCCCGTATTGACGCGCTGGGAACAGTCGTGTCACCCAAGCGCAAAGCGAGCAGAGAGCGAACGAACTTAATTAGGTGCAGACTAAAAACAGAATCTAGCCTCAACGTTTGAATCAGACGGAACAGGGAAAAAGTATTTTTTTACTCTATAAGATAAATAGGAATATATTTCCCCTGAGAACTTACGTATTTTCTACCTGGATTTTTATAATTTCAGTGATAATTTAGCTAATAAATTCCATCTGTTGTCTTTAACGTAGTTGCTGCATTTCGCAAGATGAAATTCATCTCCCAGACGAGGACTGAAGTCCAGTTCCCAGTGTTTAGCGGCCTTTTCTTTACCAGTGAAAATGGTATGCAGCGCTTTGTATGTGCTCTGAAAGCATTGTGTTGGGCTCGCTCTTCGTTTACTCCAAGAAGCAGTTCTTTTATCTTTACTTTTACTACAGCAGTATCTTGATATTGGAGCGGAGTTGATGTCCTTAGAATAAGGTCTTCTCCATTGCTTTCGTAATCAAGGCCACATTTTCTTTAACAAGACTCTGCACTTAAGTTGAACAGTTTGAGCGTTAAAGTATATTCGTACATTCAGTGTGAATAGCAGAATGCTGTGCTCACAGCTATATTACATCGTTTCATGTAGAGTAATTTAATTGGATGTGTTGCGTATAGTATTACACACAATCAAGTGTGACGTAGTGTGTTAGGGATAGACTTCGGGGAATCTCCAAATTTTAGGGGCTCTATCGTAAATTGGATATCAGGCCTCTTGCGCTGCAAGCCTCCATTAACCCTGCCTTCGCAGCGATCTTTTTTTTTTTTATGGTCTCCAGATCGAAAATTGTGGATCTTTGCATTGGGCTAAACTATTGAAAAGCAAGTTGTTCTAATTTTATTGTAATGACATTGCAGTGTCTCTTGTAGAGTTGAGCAATTTCCAGCCGCTTATGCTTGTCTACGTAAATATGCGACCTGAATTATCTCCGCTGATAAGCAAACGCCCACTTTGATTAAAACACGGTGTTTTTGCAAGGTCGCTAGCAGTGTTCAGATAGCCACTCAAAATTCCTCCGGTTCGACCTGCTTTCCCTTTGTGTCGAACAATTCATCCTCCACAAGTTCCTTAATTACATTGATACGAAAAATTAATGTGATTGTGGCAATTCCCATCTGGAGATATCCACAGCATTTGTATAAACCACATGTCAGTAACAGCAAACTTATTTTCTTCACAGAATTGCGAAATAAATCGCTGGTATTATCTGGGACAGCAGCCATACATTTCTGGAGTCAGTGCTAAGCGACGTTTGCTTTGATGTAAAGAGCTATGCCATGGGACAATGGATGTCTGGAAACGAGTGATGCATCACGCTGTACACTGTTTAAATCCGATGGAAGGGTCTGGGTTTGACGAATGCCGGGAGAATGTTACCTGCTACCATGTGTATCGCCAACTGTGAAGTCTTTGAGGTACGGAGGACGTCGTTTTACGGTACTGGGTTGTTTTTCGCGACTAGGGTATGACCCACTTATTGCGTTTAAGAAAACGCCATATGCGGAAGGATGTGAACATACACCGATCAGCCAAAACATTGTCACCACAGCCCAACGCGACGTTGAATGCCGCCTGGTAGCGTTGCGGGCACGTGACGCTGTAACAAAAGTCTGTAAGCGGAGCACACACGGAGGGGGATCATCCTAGCGAAGATATGGGCTGCAAATGGGAAAATCCATTGAGATAAGCGACTTTGACAAAGGGCAGATTATTATTCAGAGGCTGTGAACGAGTATCTCGAAAACGGCGAAGCTGGTAGAGTGTTAATGTGCTGCTATCGTGAGCATCAACGGAAAGAGGTAGGACATTGAAACTACCTCTGGGCGTTAAATGTTTGGACGTCCACGACTCTTCACAGAACGTAGGGTTCGAAGGATTCTCTGCTCTGTATAATAGGATAGATGGTGGTCTGTGGCATCTGTGCTGAAAGATCAGAATGCTGGTTCACGCACGAGTGTTTTGGAGCACGCCGTTCATCATAACTTGTTGAACATGGAACTCCACAGACCACCCTTGTGTGCTCTCGTGTTGACACGAAATCGTCAATTACGATTGCGGTGGACACGGGACCATCGTAACTCGACCATCGATCAATCGAAACATATCGACTTTTCGGATGAATCTCATTTTTCATACACGAGGTCGATGGCCGTCTCCACAAATGCCGTCATCGTGGTGAACGGCTGCTCGAAACGTGCAGCGCGCCACGGACGCAGGCTGGTAGAGCAGTATTATGCTACGCGAGACATACGCTTGCATATCACTTGTGGTAGTAATCGAAGACAAGCTGACAGCTGCGAACCACCTGCATCCTTTAATGCTTGATGTCTTCCCCAGCGGTGACATCATCTTTCGGCAGTACAGTTGTTCGTGTCTCGGAGCCAGAACCGTGCTACAGTGGTTTGAGGAGCATTATAGTGAACTCACATTGATGTCTCAGCGACCAAATTCACCTGATGTAAATCCTATGGAACCCTTCTGGGTCGCTGTTGGGCGCCATCACTGCGTACGCAAATTCGCGGCCCGTTATTTACGCGAATTACATGACCTGTGCGTAGACATGTAATGCCACTTACCTCCACAAACCTACCAACAAACTGTCGGATCCCTGATACTCAGAATCAGTAATTCATTTTGTTCCAAAGAAAGACAAAAAGCTATTAAGCAGGCGGTCATAATGTTTTGGCTGATAGGTATGTTTTACAGCATTGTCTACGTCGTGCATTAGACGAATAGTTCAGAGACGATGATTGTTTGTCTCACTATGATAGTGTGTGACCCGCTTAAGAGAACACTAAATGCGGAAGGATATGAACATATTTTACAACAGTTACTGCCTGCAGTAGGGTAACAGTTCGGGGACGATGACTGTTGGTATCGCTGTGTTGGTTCGTCCTGTTATAAAGCAGCATTTCTGAGGTACTAGTTTGTGAACAATAACTATCCTAAAATAAACCGGCTTGTACAGAGTGCCGACCTGAAACCAGTGGAATACCTTTGGGGTGAGTTACAATGTCGGTTTGGCTTCAGACTTCAGCGTCCAAGATCACTGTCTTCCCAGGTATCGGCTGTCGAGGAAAAATGAGGTGCCAGTCCTTCAGACATTCACATATATCATTGAAATTGTCCCCAGAAGAGTTCAAGCCGTTACGAAGGCAAATGGTTGGTGCACCCCGTATTAATGTCCACTTAGTATTTTATCTCGTACTTCTGTAGAAAGTCTATGCATCCAGTGGATACCAGCTTTAAAGAAGCAGTCACTTCAGAAGTGATACATTACGTTGTAGTATTCTACTCTGACGTCGTTCTGCCGTTTTACCGTACCAGATGAGTGTACCACAAAATACACTCTGTACAACAGAACAGCAAGCACTAAATGGAGCATTGTTTTTGCTTCTCGTATTTGTTTCGTAGATTTTGTCACGTCAATTGGGACTGCTGTATAGAAGCGGCGTTTTGAGTTGAAAATAATATTGCTGAATATAAAAGGTAAAGCCGGCCGGAGTGGCTGAGCGGTTCTAGGCGCTACAGTCCGGAGCCGCGCGACCACTACGGTCGCAGGTTCGAATCCTGCCTCGGGCATGGATGTGTGTGATGTCCTTAGGTTAGTTGGGTTTAAGTAGTTCTAAGTTCTAGGGGAATGATGACCTCAGAAGTTAAGTCCCATAGTGCTCAGAGCCATAAAAGGTAAATAGAGGTAAACATGCCGTATCCAGTTTACGGAAAAGTAGGCGCCAACTGTTTCTAGAACTAGTTGCATATGTTCGCTGTTTTCTTTGTACTCCTGTACCCTTTTACAGAAAGGAAATCAGTTGACTGGGGTGTTGCATTTTGAGAAGATTGAAGAGATATGTATGTTGGACCATGTCACTTAAAATGCAAGCGGAATAATGCACCAGCATATGAAATGTGAATACATTTGCCTGAATCACGCATTTATAGGAGCGCTGAACGAATACACAACTATTGGTGTGAGCTTTCTGTTCAAAGAAATGTGTGCGGCAATAGGTAATTAAAACGTAGTCTCCTGTTAGCTTTTGCAAGTCATGTGAGTTATCGTTGAGACGGTTGCGTGATATGTTAAATTCAGGTAAAACGCATGTACAGACGTTTACTCCAAAATAAGGTATGACGAATGCTTTGTGATTTGTTGGTGGCTTCATTTGCTGTTGTCATTCTGGTTGGATATAAATCTGTCGAGAATGGGTAGTAGATATCTATATCTACATCTACATGACTACTCTGCAATTCACATTTAAGTGTTTGGCAGCTCATTGTCATTGTTAGTATCTTTATTTTGTAAGCGAATAGAAGGAAAACCGTTACTTGCAATTCCCTTTCTCGCAGTAAGTTACCTGAACTCACACCATTGTCATTTTATTATCGGTGTGCATGCGAGAGTAAAATATTATTATGACTAAAATTATTAAGAAAACTCTTTTCTTTGACGCGGTCATCTATTCAGTAAATAGAATGGAGGCGATCTGCTTGTGTGTTGCCTGGTGTCTTTGTATCACGACTCTGAAATCTGACATCTATGCTATCCCTAAATTTTCTTCCTATCGTTTCCTCACATTACTAATAATTGGACTAACGTGTTATGCTCAGATTCTCCCATTTTCTCTTCTTCTTCACGTCCTCAGTGCCCTGTTTGGCATTGGGTGTTTTGTTAACGTAAACTAGAATTTACTTTTGAAAGCGCCTTTCTTCCGTGGATGCCTTGATCGCATTTATAGTCGGGTATTTTACGCAGAATAGGAGCGATGGAAATTGCGGAATACTTAGCTGTTCAGCCTTCCTTAGCGACATTTTTTTGATGTCTGTGACTCACTAATTAACTTCATTTTTGCTGTCAGCTACATAGACACAGAAGCTTTTTATGTGCATACTTATCTTTTTTGTTGTATTTAATTACCGTATGCGGGGTCATTCACTTCGGGTCCGCCGTTCCAGAAGCAGTGGACGAGAGAACATCTCGTGTTCGTGTACGATACTTCTGTCCTTAATGCCGAGTCTGCCGTTGTAGCGCGGCGGATATTTCGTCGCGATATTAATCGATCATCTCCATTTCGCAGAAGCTGTCCCCTTAGCGCAGCGGTAGCGTTGCTGCCTACCAATCTAGGGACTGGGTGTTGTGTATCCTTTCTCATCATTTTCATCATCACTGACACGCAAGTCGCCGAATTGGTGTCAACTAAAATGACTTGCAATACGGCGGCCGAACCCTGAAGGGGATATCCCGGCCAATAAATGCCATACGATCATTTCATTTCATTTCGCTATGCAGTCCTACGGTGGGTGGCAGCTTTCGGAACCACAAGAAACATTCTTAAGAAGAAGCTGCCAGCTCTCGATAGAAAGAAAAGCAAGGACGCCGGAAAACGTTACCATCGTCAGAGAGGTGATCAGGAATGTAAGACAGTCCACACGTCAACATCCATTCTGTCTACATATGTACCGTGAGCGTGAAAGAGCAAAATGTTGTGTTTGGATTTACAGTTTCAACCGTATAAAAAGGTAGTGGTCCAGCAGATCAAAAATAGCAACTCCCCAGCAACGCAAAGACATCGCCATACGTATGCAAGTGATCTTTGAAGCCGACCCAAATGCAGTAGTATTTATAAGGGGTGAGGGAGATTTATTATCACTTAAACGGTCGGTTAATAAAGAGAACTATCGTCTTTGGCCTGCTGAACGGTTTTGCGAAGCTAATAAAAGACCTGCCCACGTGTGGTGTGCCTAGCTGCTGTAGGTGTAATCGTGCTTTTTTCCCCGCTCATAAGCAGTTGTGCGGAACATTTTCCCTGATCGCCCCAGTTCTCGTCTCGTTGACGCGTGCTGCAGGATCAGCAGATTTGCCCGCTTGTGACTTTTTGTGCGGAGTGTATTTGCAAGAACGTATCTATATTACCAAACCCAGAAGTTATATAAAGCGGAAAGCTGTCATTAAGGGGGGATGTAATGGATTTTGGTCCAAAACATTGATTTTTCAAAAACATTTTCTTGATCTACACAGTTTAATCTATGGTGTGTGTGAAGTTTAACGTTATAGAAGCTTCAGAAATGCCTTTAAATTGTTAAATTGATTAACTCTGCACTGGCGGCCACTCTCACCTTTTCCGACTTTTGGGCCTCGGTGGCCGTGCGGTTCTAGGCGCTGCAGTCCGGAACCGCGGGACTGCTACTGTCGCAGGTTCGAATCCTGCCTCGGGCATGGATGTGTGTGATGTTCTTAGGTTAGTTCGGTTTAAGTAGTTCTAAGTTCTAGGGGACTAATGACCTAAGATGTTAAGTCCCATAGTGCTCAGAGCCATTTGATCCATTTGAACCGACATTTGGGATACTGCTTACTTCACCGGAATTTTTGTCCGTGTGAAGGCTATGTTCTTAGGATATCTTTGGCTAACACCTATATCTCTGGCTCATATCTGTATCTTTGCCTGAAAACTTTCTGCATGTGGTTTATTTACGTTTTGACAATCCCTAACACATGTTAGTAGGTGGAAGGTTCAAGTCAAGATTTATGCATAATGAGTGCTGGAAAAATTGTGTTAAGGAAACGGAGGTTTCATGGTAATCTGTTTACCAACAAAAAAGAGGAAGCAGCTTGAAATGAAGAACGGAAGCTCTCAGCTTCTGTATCGAAACGTGGGACAGGAGAATTGTACAGGTGCGTGAATGATGCTGATATGGATTCCACTGAATTCAGACTTATTGATTTAGAGCTTCTCTGCCAAGCTATAAAGTTTTCGTGTTCATGTGTTAGCTGTAAAAATACGGAATGCACGATTGTTTTGAAGAAAGAAGAGTGGGAATAGCTTGTGATTTTAAATTGATTTTTAATTCGTGTGTCTATGAATTTTCATTTTCCTCACCCATAAAAACTGACACTGGTACCTATGGAAGCAATTTTAGGTTAGCAAATGCTCTGATATGCCTTGGACAGGACAGGGAAGGAGGTAATTTATTGCGTGGCTTATGCGATTGCAGTCTTTGTCGGCGTATTCTAGTGATGAATTCTTCTCGGGTTATCAGCCGAGTGGTGGCGTCGTCTTGTCGCAACCTTTCAATGAGTTTCGTACCCATCATCTTCTGGCGAAGTGTCGGGATGCTGTGTTCTGCATATCTATATAGCTGCTTGGCCGTCGTCAGCTACTGTAGGCCGACCAAGGGTTACGCCTGGAAGAGAAGGGCCTACTAGTCAGCTTTGATGTCACTTCTCTTTTCACCCGGGTGCCGCTGGATGGTTCCTTAGCCCTGTTCGAAGCTCGAAGATCACTTCGATGAGGACACCCTCAGACTCTTTCGTCTCTTGTTAACCACAACGTACTTCAAATGTGGTGGGAAATTCTATGAACAAACGGATGGTGTCGCCATGTATTCTCCCCCCCCCCCCCCCTCCCGGCCCCAGGTATTGCCAACTTGTACATGGAGCACTTTGAAGATGTGGCACTGAACACCGCCCGCCATAAACCAAAGGTGTTCTACAGATACCGTAGACGACACTTTCGTAGTGTAGCCCCATGGCAAGGAAAAACTACAGGAGTTCCTACGCCATCTCGGTGGCGTACATGACAGCATCAAATTCACCATGGAGGTAGAAGGGAATGACTGCCTTCCCTTCTTGGATATTTTGATCAAGAAGAATCCGGACGGTACGTTGGGACACTCTGTCTACAGGAAGAAGATGCACACGGACTTATATCTCAATGCTCGGAGCTGCCACCATCCAGCACAACGTAACTCAGTACTGAGCACTTTAGTACAAAGAGCCAGGTCGATCTGTGACCGCGAGAATTTGCTGCGTACATCTGCGGGAAACGTTCCGTAAGAATGGCTACACCGAGATACAAATAAGACACGCCTTGGGTGCAAACAAGAGGTGGGAGGGGAAACCAGAAGACGACGAAGCAAAACGTGTGGCGTTTCTGCCGTTTGCTGGACCGTCAACAGCCAAGATCGCAAGAATATTAAAGAAGCACGAAATAACGACTATCTTTCGCGCACCGAAAAGTCAAAGATATACTTGGCTCAATCAAAAACCAACTGAGGTTGCAGACGCAGGGCATTTACAGTATTGAGTGCGAATGTGGGATGGAACATATCGGGCAGAAACAACGATGTATCTCCCAGCTCTGTACTGAACACACCAGGAACGTACGACTAGTATAGACAAACAAGTCCGCGGTAGCAGAACATAGCATTATCGAGGGACACACCTTCGAATTCGGAAAAAAAAACGAAGAATCTGTGCAGCGCCAACGGTTTCTGGGACTCAATCTTCAAAGAGGCAGTGGAGATACGTCTGCACAACAATTTAGTAAACAGGGATAGCGGTTTTTAGCCCAGTGCAGCGTGGAATCCCACAATTGACAAAATACGTCAGGAACGCTCCTATCTGAAGGCAGGGGCGTCCGCAGACAGATTGGATAGCCACCTGGTCTCGACGTTGGTCGCGCCGCCCCCCCCCCCCCCCCCCCCCCCCCCGCGCCAGCCAACACTACCGATGCGGTACCCCCTTGGCCGGCCTGCATTAGCGGACGACGACCAAGCAACTATACAGGGTGTGACAAAAAGGTACGGCCAAACTTTCAGGAAACATTCCTCACACACAAATAAAGAAAAGATGTTATGTGGACATGTGTCCGGAAACGCTTAATTTCCATGTTAGAGCTCATTTTAGTTTCGTCAGTATGTACTGTACTTCCTCGATTCACCGCCAGTTGGCCCAATTGAAGGAAGGTAATGTTGACTTCGGTGCTTGTGTTGACATGCGACTCATTGCTCTACAGTACTAGCATCAGTACTTAGCATCAACAGGTTAGTGTTCATCACGAACGTGGTTTTGCAGTCAGTGCCATGTTTACAAATGCGGAGTTGGCAGATGCCCATTTGATGTATGGAATAGCACGGGGCAATAGCCGTGGCGCGGTACGTTTGTATCGAGACAGATTTCCAGAACGAAGGTGTGCCGACAGGAAAACGTTCGAAGCAATTGATCGGCGTTTTAGGGAGCACGGTACATTCCAGCCTATGACTCGCGACTGGGGAAGACCTAGAACGACGAGGACACCTGCAATGGACGAGGCAATTCCTCGTGCAGTTGACGATAACGCGCTAATGTCAGCGTCAGAGAAGTTGCTGCTGTACAAGATAACGTTGACCACGTCACTGTATGGAGAGTGCTACGGGAGAACCACTTGTTTCCGTACCATGTACAGCGTGTGCAGGCACTATCAGCAGCTGATTGGCCTCCACGGGCACACTTCTGCGAATGGTTCATCCAACAATGTGTCAATCCTCATTTCAGTGCAAATGTTGTCTTTACGGATGAATCTTCATTCCAACGTGATCAAATTGTAAATTTTCACAATCAACATGTGTGGGCTGACGAGAATCCGCACGCAATTGTGCAATCACGTCATCAACACAGATTTTCTGTGAACTTTTGGGCAGGCATTGTTGATGTCTTGATTGGGCCCCATGTTCTTCCACCTACGCTCAATGGAGCACGTTATCATGATTTCATACGGGATTCTCTACCTGTGCTGCTGGAACATGTACTTTTACAAGTACGACACAACATGTGGTTCATGCACGATGGAGCTCCTGCACATTTCAGTCGAAGTGTTCGTACGCTTCTCAACAACAGATTCGGTGACCGATGGATTGGTAGAGGCGGACCAATTACATGGCCTCCACGCTCTCCTGACCTCAACCCTCTTGACTTTCATTTATGGGGGCATTTGAAAGCTCTTGTCTACGCAACCCCGGTACCAAATGTGGAGACTCTCCGTGCTCGTATTGTGGACGGCTGTGATGCAATACGCCATTCTCCCGGGCTGCATCAGCGCATCAGGGATTCCATGCGACGGAAGGTGGATGCATGTATCCTCGCCAACGGAGGACATTTTGAACATTTCCTGTAACAAAGTGTTTGAAGTCACGCTGGTACATTCTGTTGCTGTGTGTTTCCATTCCATGATTAATGTGATTTGAAGAGAAGTGCTAAAATGAGCTCTAACATGAGTAAGCGTTTCCGGACACATGTCCACATAACATATTTTCTTTCTTTGTGTGTGAGGAATGTTTCCTGAAAGTCTGGCCGTACCTTTTTGTAACATCCTGTATAGATATGCAGAACACAGCATCCCGACATGACACTTCGCCAGAGATGATGGATACGAAACTCATTGAAACGTTGCAACAAGACGACGCCACCACTTGGCTGATTACCCGAGAAAAATTCATCAGTTATTGTGTGGTCTTCTGAACATGCCTCCACCTTGTTCAAGGTATGAAAAATAAGTAAAGAAATGTATGATGCTGTATGTAATACTGCCGAAGTTTCTATGAAGAAAGCAATGGAGGAATTGGTGGAAATAAACCAAAAAGAAATATATCCTGGGGTAGATATTCATGACAGACAGAGGCTTGGTGGTAGGCTTCGTCGCTTGCTGAAAGAGAAGAAAGGTGAAGCGAGATGGCCCCATGGCATAATGTGAATCGTTCCGTTGTTTCTCGGATGTGGCGACAGTTTATAGAGAACGAAACTGTATCCCGAAGACCAGGGCAGGGCCGACTATTTGTGCCATCAGAAATAGAGGACCGTTATTTGGCTGCAAGGGCACGGCGGTATCGCCCTAGTACTGCACGGCAACTGGCATCTGACGCCGCAGTATCCATTTGACGTGCTGTATCTGGTCAAACGGTGTACAGAAGGCTTCGGAAGAGTGGCCTTTATTGTCGGAGATCTGCTGTATGTGTACCTCTGACGCGTCTTCACAGAAAGGAACGTCTAGAGTGGAGTCGTCAACATATCACCTGGATAGTCGTACAGTGAGCCAATGTTCTTTTCACAGATGACTCCCGATTTGGTCTGGAGAGTGATTCTCGACGGATTCGCATCTGGAGGGGACGTCGAAATCAATTTCGGGACCCAGGCACTGTGGAAAGAGTCCGATATCGAGGAGGATCCTAAATGGTGCGGGCAGGCGTTATGTTAACCACACGAAGACCTCTTCACGAAATTGTGACGAGACCTTGGGACCTCAAGTGCGGTTATTGCGAGGTGCTGTTGGCCCAGACTTCGTATTGATGGACACTAACGGTTGACATATAAACATGGGTAGTTGATGTTTCCTTGGAAACGGAAGATATTGCACCCATGGCGTGCCCTTTTCGCTCTCCCGATTTGAATCCCATTGACCATGTCTGGGATGCACGGGGAGACGGGTTGTATCATGTCAGTGCCACTTTTGCGAGCAGTTTTGCAGGAGGAACTGGCGTTATTGCGTAAACATTAGATTGATGATGTCATTCACAGCATGCCCCACTGTTGTCATGCCTGTATTTCTGCCGGAGGTGGTCACACCCCATATTGAGCACATTAACTAGTAGCCAATATGTGTGTGCAAATCCGTTAAGTTGGAAACAACGTACATTTTTGTCTACCGTTATGCATGTTGCAGTTTTTTTTAGATTGCTTCTACTTTACCATCACCTGTATATACTGTTTTGTGGCAAAATAAAAGCAACATTGCAAAATTTCCGTTTGTTGCTTTAATTTTGGATACCAGTGTATGTTGCCCAGATGAACGCCTTTACCCATTTTTAAGATATTTACGCAGTGTAACGGAGAACTGTTCTGAAAATTGCGTTCTTCTCTTGAACCCTTGTCATTCGTTCCTTTCGGTGTCCCCTGGACCTAACGCAAAATGAGTCACATTTGCTCTTTCTCGACTACGACCAGTTGAAAGCAACTGTACTACTTCTGTAAAGTGGGAAGTTACCTCCAATTTCTTCGCCTTTTTGGAAATGTGAAATATTGCCTGAGCAATACTAATTAGGGAAGCTAGAGCTTTATTTCTCTTACGCAGATTTTGCCTAAGGGCATATTCAATTAATCTGAATTCGATATGATGCTTAGATCGAACGTATTTTACTAATTGGTTGGTATTATATGTAGAGAACTTATTTGCCACTGGCATCTAACCAGTTTGCACATATATACGTCCCATTCGTTTAATTCTGCGTTCATATGTGGCTCACACACACACACACACACACACACACACACACACACACACACACACAAAAGAGAGAGAGAGAGGGGGGGGGGGGATAATTGTATATTAAAAACCCAACCCATACCTTAGGCGTGGCTCAAATCACCAAAGTCTACTTTACGAGGCAGCAACGTTGAAAATAAGAGCGTAAATCCCATGCGAAGTTTAAGTCTAGCGAAGTTTTATGGCCTGCCTTATCATACTTTCCATATCATAGTAATGCTTCGTTCCTTGCATGTAGCAGTTACGAATTTTGGCAGGAAAAAAATGTAGTTTTTTGCAGCCAATGCCTAGCAATATTATCCGACAGTCATGCATGTAAATTCTTAGTGACAGTTACTTAGTGCCTCTAACGGAAACCCTCCTTTATACTGCTGACTGTTCGTGTATCACATAGACACATTTCACCTTTTTAATCCGCAGAGAATAGCGGACTAATAACAAAAGTGTAAATTTTAAGTTTACCTTCTCATGGCGGAAGAAGCGTACGTCAGTTTGGGAAATGTCTTACCTACCATGCACCAACTTGCGGAGTGAAAAAATGGTTCAAATGGCTCTGAGCACTATGGGACTTAACATCTGTGGTCATCAGTCCCCTAGAACTTAGAACTACTTAAACCTAACTAACCTAAGGACATCACACACATCCATGCCCGAGGCAGGATTCGGACCTGCGACCGTAGCAGTCGCGCGGTTCCGGACTGAGCGCCTTAACCGCGAGACCTCCGCGGCCTCGCGGAGTGAAACTAGCACTTTACGATACGAAGCGACGTGTCTTATGTATGTAGAAGATATTCTGCAGTCTGCACTTGTCTGTGTATGCAGTCGACACGTTGTACACTTTGGTGCCTTGTACAGCGTCAGTGTCAAAGATGCATCTGTTTTATTTAACACAGCCCGAGTATTGGAATGTAGTTTTTAGGCCGTGGAACATTTATACTAGTAAAAATAATCTATTTTGTGTGCTCACTTGAATTACTATCCTACAATTGAATTCTGATCTTCTGTGACCGTCGGTCACGTAAAAATAGGGGGAGCGCCGCAATCTTAGATTTATTTTGTCATATATCACGAAATTAATTTAATGATGTGCTGTCAGCATTCCCAGTGTAGATCGCGAAAGAATAAGTTGTGCTCTGTGGCAGTTCATAATTGCTTCACATTTCGTGTGGGTCACAGGATGGTACAAACCTATCTACTTGTTGCCATTTCGGTTTCAGACACGAAAGGCAAGGGAAAAGGTGGAATTCTATGCCGGGGCACAGGTTGTTCCTCTCTAATATACCGAGCGAGGTGGCGCAGTGGTTAACACAATGGACTCGCATTCGGGAGGACGACGGTTCAATCCCGCGTCCGGCCATCGTGATTTAGGTTTTCCGTGATTTCCCTAAATGCTTCAGGCAAATGCTGGGATGGTTCCTTTGAAAGGGCACGGCCGACTTCCTTCCCCATTCTTCCCTAATCCAATGAGACCGATGACCTCGTTGTTTGGTCTCTTCCACCAAATCAACCCAAATCCTCTCTAATAATACCAACGCGATAGCAGAGGTCAACACCCCCATCTGACAGACGGACCGCCGCCAAAATCACGTGCGCCTTCTCTGTGAGGGACAGCGGAGAAGTGTGAGGTTTGGCTTGAAACACTGACACACATGGTCGTGAGGAACATTTCTCCCCTTGTGGGCCAAATGCTGTCGATGAAAAGTTATCCCACCACTTGGATTCGAACTGGCTTCCTCAAGGGAAAGAGCTGCAGCGCACTTGTGCTTCGGTGAGGGTTTGTGTTACGATGGTTCAAATAATTTTATTGTATTCGCTATATGGGAAGTTTCGTCTACTGTAAGTTGTCAACGGTGGGAAAAAGTTATTTCCTTCTATCAGCACGGTTGTTTTTAACAACATTAAGAATGTACAGAACACTTTTTTGTTAGAGATCTTTCGTTCGTACGCTTGTTAAAAGAAGTTGAGCTGTCAGTTAATTTACTCTCTGTTTTTGCTTTTGAATGAGAGACGCACGCACTTAGCTGAAAACATTAGGAGAGATATCCATGAGAACCTTGTACGCAGCATTCCGAAAAAGCCGACTACTGACACGAGTTAATAATTTCAGAGCCCATAGTACCCTACAAAAGAATGGAAAAATTGGTAGAAGCCGACGTCTGCTAAGACCAGTTTAGATTCCGGGGAAATGTAGGCAATGCTTGACCCGACGACTTCTCGTAGAAGATGGTAGGAGTGGCAAACCTACGTTTATAGCATTTGTGGACTTAAAGAAAGATTTTGACAGAGTTAACAGGAATACTCTCTTTGAAATTCTGAAGGTACCACGGGTAAAATACAGGTAGCGATAGGCTATTTACAGCTTGTGCAGAAACCAGACGGCAGTTGGGAGTCGTGGAGCATGGAAGGCAAGCAGTGGTTGAGAAGGGAATGAGACAGGATTGTAGCCTACCCGGAATGTTATTCAGTCTATACTTCGAGCAAGTAATAAAGGAGACAAAGTAGGAATTTTAAAGTTCGGGAAGAATAAATAAAAACTTTGAAGTTTGCTGATGACATTGTGACTGTATCAGAGACAGCAAAGGACTTGGAAGAATAGTTCAACGGAATGGACAGTGTCTTGAGGGGGAGATATACGATGAACGTCAACAAAACCAAACGAGGATGATGGGATGTTGTCAACTTAAATCAGGTGATGCTGAGGGAATTAGATTAGGAAAGGAGCACTTAAGGTAATAGGCGAGTTTTCTAATTTGGGCAGCAAAATGACTGATGGTGGCGAAAGTAGAGAGGGTGTAAATAGATTTTAGTAAGAAGAGCGTTTCTGAAGAAAATTTGTTAACATCGAATATAGGTATAACAGTTACGAAGTTCTTTCTGAAATTACTTTTATGCAATGTAGCCCATCTACGGGAGTGAAACATGAACTGTAAACAGTTTAGGCAAGAAAAGAATATAAGCTTTCGAAATGTGGTGCTACAGAAGTGTTGAAGATTAGATGGGTACATCACGTAACTAATGAGGAGGTACTACATAGAATTGGGGAGCAACGAAATGCGTGGCACAACCTGACTAGAAGATGGGATCGGTTGGTAGGACCCATTCTGAGACATCAAGGGATCACCAATTTAGTATTGGAGGTAAGTGTGTGTGTGGGGGGGGGGGGGGGGGAGTAAAAATAATACAGGGAGACAAGAGATGAATACAGTAAGCAGATTCACAAGGATGTAGGTTACAGCAATTATTCGGAGATCAAGAGGCTTTCAAAGGATAGAGTAGCATGGAGGGTTGCATCAAACTAGTTTTCGGACTGAAGACCACAAGAGCAGCAACAGTGCAGCGTGTTAGAACATTTCGTAGTTGAGTTTTGAATGTACCCAAAGATGTGAGAGTTGTGGTCACGAGCACTTGGTCGTATTTAGCTCGCAGCTTGCAACGGTGTGCACCCGTGAAGCTGCCCGCGATATTCGCGTGGTGTCACGTTGCACATGCGGCGGCGGCGGCACCTTTCGGGCCCCAGCACAGTCCTGGCGGAGCAGTGAGCAACAGCGACGTCGCTGGCCTTGGCTGCGCTCGCAGCCTTGACAGCAGCGGCCGGCCGGCTGTGCGCAACGCTGTCCGGCGCGGCCTGCGCCCGTAGTTTCCCAGCCAGCAGCGACTCACTTCGCGGCTGCCGTCCTCCACAGGAAGCAGACCGGCTGGTGGAGGGGGTTTCATTACTTACTACACGCGCATTTCCATTGCTCGCGACTGTTAAAATTTTAGTCGTTCGATGTTGGTTTTTTCTGTATTTTACCCATACAATTGTGTAAATTAACCCTTTCAGACTCGTAATATTAATCTTTTTTTAATTTTACTTGTTTAGGTTTAAGGAAAGGCAAACATACGTTTCTAGCATTTGTAGACTTAGAGAAAGCTTTTGACAATGTTGACTGGAATACTCTCTTTCAAATTCTGAAGGTGGCAGGAGTAAAATACAGGGAGCGAAAGGCTATTTACAGTTTGTACAGAAACCAGATGGCAGTTACAAGAGTCAAGGGGGCATGAAAGGGAAGCAGCGGTTGGGAAGGGAGTGAGACAGGGTTGTAGCCTGTCCCCAATGTTATTCAATCTGTATATTGAGCAGGCGATAAGGGTAACAAAAGAAAAGTTCGGAGTAGGTATTAAAATCCATGGAGAAGAAATAAAAACTTTGAGGTTCGCCGATGACACTGTAATTCTGTCAGAGACAGCAAAGAACTTGGAAGAGCAGTTCAACGGAATGGACAGTGTTTTGAAAGGAGGGTATAAGATGAACATCGTCAAAAGTAAAACGAGGATAATGGAATGTAGTCGAATTAAGTCGGGTGATGCTGAGGGAATTAGATTAGGAAATGAGACACTTAAAGCAGTAAAGGAGTTTTGCTATTTGGGGAGCAAAATAACTGATGATGGTCGAAGTAGAGAGGATATAAAATGTAGACTGGCAATGGCAAGAAAAGCGTCTCTGAAGAAGATAAATTTGTTAACATCGAGTATAGATTTAAATGTCAGGAAGTCGTTTCTGAAAGTATTTGTATGGAGTGTGGCCATGTATGGAAGTGAAACATGGACGATAAATAGTTTGGACAAGAAGAGAATAGAAGCTTTCGAAATGTGGTGCTACAGAAGAATGCTGAAGATTAGATGGGTAGATCACATAACTAATGAGGAGGTATTGAATAGAATTGGGGAGAAGAGAAGTTTGTGGCACAACTTGACTAGAAGAAGGGATCGGTTGGTAGGGCATGTTCTGAGACATCGAGGGATCACCAATTTATTATTGGAGTGCAGCGTGGAGGGTAAAAATCGTAGAGGGAGACCAAGAGATGAATACACCAAGCAGATTCAGAATGATGTAGGTTGCAGTAGGTACTGGGAGATGAAGAAGCTTGCTCAGGATAGAGTAGCATGGAGAGCTGCATCAAACCAGTCTCAGGACTGAAGACCACACCACCACCAACAACAACAACAACAACATTAGACACATTGAGACAGAACAGGTGGTGTCAGATACAATAATTGAACACACACGGGATTGTTTCATATGTAGCCACTGTGCATGAAGTGTCATTACTTTTGGTGCTAAGATAAAATGCAGTTCCTTTTAAGCAGATAGGCATAGCGCTGATTGATAGAACACGCCCCCGTGCGCCGTTGTAGGTTTTCTTATGCTGTTTCTTTGCTCTCGCTCTCTGAAGTAATGCAAGACAACGTTGATTTTTTTTTTGTTCGAAAATCGAGAATACTGTCTTCAGGTAACACATGATCTTCACTTTCACTGCTACTGTCAATCTGAGTCGGCATCAAAAGAAATCCTTTGCAAAGGCACGCCAGAATTTCCTCTCCCTTTATTATGCGAGAGTACGTCGTGTGAAAGTGTAAATATAGCAACCTGTCACAGCTACTGACATAGCTGTTGGAGCCACAGTTATTTCAAAAGGAACCACCACAATAATTAGAAAAATACATTATTATCGCAGTGCACAGAGTATAAATTTGAACTGGACAGCTCATTTTCTGTACCTAATCCATGGCTAAAACATGCATTATAAGGACAGAGACAATTACAATTTGAAAATAAAGACATTCATGCACTGCATACAAAAATTGCTCTTACGTTGCTCCTGTGACTGCTAAGATTTGAAACATGGGAAGTTGTCAAAGCTGCTGCCGATGTAACTACTGTGCGTATGCCACAAAATGAGAAAATCCTAGATGCTTTAAGCGGAACAACATCGTCTAAAAGGATTAATAGGTTGGTGCATAAGTTCGTCCCGTTTTGGTTTTGCATGTTGGTTTTCTGATTGCTAAGGGTTTATTTATCGATTATCATTTAGTAGTTCACTGTTGCTGTTTCAGTTCACATATTGTCATTTTATCATTTGCAGGTACTGAGTAGAGCTGTGTACGCTAGAAAATGTAGTGCCAAGTGCAGAAATTTGAACAAATCCTACATATTTTATTTCAGTACGGTAGAGGGGCGACAGCAGCGGAGGCAGCCAGAAACATTCGGCAGAGTACGGCATGAAAATGGTTGCCTCGATTTGAGGAGGATTGCTATGACATTAGTGACACTCCTCGTTCAGGAAGACCTTCAAGGTTTGACGAAGATCGTTTAAACGCATTAATCCTCAATGATCCACGTCAGTGTACTTGAGAACTGTAAAATTTGATGCACTATGATCATTCCGCCATCGTGTGACATTTTCATGCTACAGGGAGGCTTCAAAAATCGTGTGAATGGGTAAGGCATGATCTAAGGCAAAATCATAAAAATCAGGGGGTGGGCACATGTGCATCTCTGCTTTTTCGTCATCAGTTGGCTCTTGAACGAAACCGACCATTCTTATCCTGTTCGTAACAGATGACGAGAAAAAATGGCTTTTTTGCTAACATAAGGAAAAGAAAAGGAATGGTTGAGAGCAAACAAAGCGGCAACTCACCGTACGAAGACCCGAGCGCACCCACAAAAGATAATGTTTACGCATCTGGTGCAACATCCGCAGCTCGTGGTCTAGTGGCTAGCGTTGCTGCCTTGGGTCACGGGGTCCCGGGTTCGATTTCCTGCCGGTTTGGGGGATTTTCTCTGCCCCGGGACTGTGTGTGTGTGTGTGTGTGTGTGTGTGTGTGTGTGTTCGTGACAGTGGCTCGATTGGATTACGTGAAAAATTGGACTGTGTAAAAATTGGTACTTTGTACGGGCGCTAATGACCGAGCAGTTGAGCGCCCACAAACCAATCATCGTCATCATCATCTGGTGCAACAGCGACGATGTGGTGTGCTACGAATTGCTTCCCCGAAGTGTAACTCACTGCGCACATTTATCATTAACTACTGAGACGGCTTGCAGACGCAGTCCAAGAACAAAGACCAGGGAGATTGAAAGAAGTAATGCTACTCCACGATAAAGCCTGCCCGCATTTGTCTAGACTGACAAAAAACACTATGCAGGAATTGGGTTAGGAAGTCATTCCGCACTCATCTTATTCACCTGCTGTTGCGCCCTCATATTTTCACCTTTCCCGCTCCCTATCGAACAACCTTCAAGAAACTTCCTTTCCCGAGGCAAACACGTCCGAACATGGCGCGATGAGTTCTTTACCTCAAAACTATGTGATATCTACAGCCGCGGAATCTAAAAATTTCGCCAGCGTTGGCAGACTGTTGTAAATAGCGAAGGAGAACATATTATTGATGACTGAAGTCTCTGTTATGTGTATCTGTTCTGTTTATGAAACTTATGCAAAAAGCTACGAAATTATGCCCCAACCTAATAGATTGCCTAGCACTTAGCTGGTGCCAGATGACAGTGTTGAATACGTTGAGAACCTCATCTCTGTTTTTAACTTATACATCTGCTGCCCTGGTAGGGATCTCCAGAGGTACTATCTCAATTACCATGACCGAATACAGAATTCAGAGTGGTCTCCTGAACACGATGATGATATAAAAAGGTAAACTTACTGTTACAGGCAGGTGGAGGATTAAAGACGATCGTCACCCATATGAAGCAGACTGCCAGGGTTAATGAGCGTTTAAACTATAGAGCAGAGCCTCTCGAACTGTGGGTCTTAACCCAACTAGGGGAAGCTCGAACATATCTGGAGAACGTATAATGATCTGGGAAAAAGCTGTTTTTTCCCAATCTTTTTTAATCTTACGATGGCTCTCATGTGTACGAACTCTGAAAAGTGTCTCATAGTACAAACTTGAATTACTTATCTTGTGTGAGAATGATTGTGAATACGAGATGTGATCAAAAAGTGACGGGAATTTTTGTTTTTCATGAATAGTCTTTATTTATTCATCACCAACTTTGCCCCTTCAAAGTAATCTCACTCACATACAATACACTTGTGCCAGTGCTTTTTCCAATCTTAGAAGCACTTCTGGAACGCACTTTCCGTTACGGTGTTAAGCTCCTTCAGCTATTCTGTTTTTATCTCATCAGTGGTGGCAAAACGTCGTCCTTTCACGGTTCTCTTCAACCTCCGAAATAGAAAGAAGTCGCAGGGGGCCAAGCCCGGCGAATACGGTGGCTCAGCCAACAACGGTTTTGTTGTTGGCTGAAAATCATGAACATGCATTGAGGTGTAAGCATTATCGTGATAAAATTTCCACGAGTGGTTTTGCCACAAACCTGATCGTTTTCTTCGGATTGCTTCAGGCAAACGGCGCATAATTTCCAGGTACTATTCCTTGTTGACAGTACGACCGTAAAGCAGGAACTCATTGTGCACTATCCCATTATAATCGAAGAGAACATGTTTCGTCACCCGTTATAACACTACAGAAGTTCTGGATCGACGTCGACTTTCATTCAGAAATTTATGAGCGATGTGCCTCGTTTTTGGTCAAAATTAAACAATTTCGGAACAAACTTTACTGCTACACGTTTCATGCCCAAAACATCCGAAAAAATTGGAGTAAACCAAAGGATATGCCGACACCATCAGCAATATCTCTGATAGTGATTTGGCGATTTTCCAGAACCATTTTCTTTGCTTTTTCCACATTGTCGTCAGTAATTGATGTTCTAGGGCGTCCAGAGCTGTAGTCGTCATCGGCGTCATCTCGACACTCTTTGAAACGTTTGTACCACTCTTAAAAGTCTTGTATTACTCGTAGAACATTCGCCAAAAGCCACAGTCAAAATTTCGAATGTGGTGCTGCACTTTATTTCACTTTTCGAGAAATTTAATGCAAATTCTTTGATCTATCTTTTTCGAAAGTAAAAATTAGCCAAGCACTCGAAACCATATATAATGTCTTCGACTGTCGACAATAAACTAAATATTCAAAACAGCTGATAATGCAAACATGGTCAGAATCGTGCGTACCAACAAGACAAAACAATTTAAAATGTGATGTATAAAGCTCTCTAAATTTAAAAAAATCTCATTACTTGTTGGACACACCTCATAGGTCACTTTTTCCACAATACAAGGTAGCTGTTGCTACCTGTCGGTTATATTTGAGGAACACAACGAGAAGAATGTCTCTTCAGGGAGGAACACGAGTATCTGTACACTGAAACATAAAAATCAGACTTTTGAGAAAAAGTCAAAATTTGGAAGTGTTAGTTGTGAGATACTTCATTTGAAAGGTTTTTGTGTACAGGTGACTAAAGTTTGACTTTGATCTGCTTAAGCGTATTGGCATATTTGTAAAAAATAATTTTCACGAATATCTATACTGGTTTCAGAATCATTTTGCCATAGGAATAGAAATAACAAACATCTCTCGCTAAAATCTTAGGGAGAATTTGCAGAACTGTTCTGTGACACAAATTACTAACCCTTTCTGGCTTGTTGTTAAGGCGGTGTTGGATTTAGCAATTCATTTTGTAGAAACTAGTGTTATATTCCTTCTTAGTACGAATTACATTAATTATAACACTGAGCGGGGGTCGTGAAAAAATGCACGTGTACGAAAGGGATCGCCGAGAATGTTTGAGAAGCCGTGACCTAGGGAACACTGTTATCACGGCAAACGGTGCGACGGGAAAAGTCGAAAAATAAATAATTCATGGTGCAACAGCTGTCGGCTAGGCCCTAAGATAGAAGATGACCGCAGACATAAAGCTTTAGTGATTCGATGAGCAGAAATCCTGGACTAGCGGCTAATGGAAGCATAAAATGTTGTCTGACGACACAAATTTTACCGATTCCTCTCACAGACCACCTTTATTTACGTAAAACACCGGGGAAGATGTACAGTACTAACGGTCTTCTTCCAACAGTCAACTACGCTGGAGACTCTTCAGTTGTTTAAACGCCCAAATCGACGGTGGGCATTTCCATTCACTATTGCAGATGTTAATCCCAGCAGGGGACTATGAGTTTTGACGTGCTGGCGAGTTTTAGGATACAATAAAACCTCTTATCTGACAATCGCAACCGCAAAATTTAAATTTTACCGAGGTATTACCCCGTGTAAACGAAGGAAAAAAAAGTAAGGGTTCCTCCCCTCCCAAGGAAATAAAACAGTATATCTCAGAAAATTTGAATAAAATTCCAACCACCAGTGAAGAATTGTTTGAATCAATTCATAACGGTTCACGACATATTTAGTGCTGAAGTAAGCCCTACCCCTTATGAAATGGATGTTGATTTTATTGTCCAACTCTTGTGCCGTTGAGATCTGCTAGCAGACGCTGTTAACGCGATATAAGGCTGTACTGGCGCGTTTATGCATTGTTATGTTTTGCTCTGCAGTGCTTGCATTTGGCTTGAATGGTGCAACAGAGGTCTGACATAATGTTCCTCGGGTGATGCCATTGCAACATGTAGACCTGACGTAAGCACAACAGTGATTGGCTATACTACTGCTTCGGAATGCAATTTCCATTCAAGGCTACAGTAGCAACCGTCGCTCAACAACCAATTGAAAATGCTGACAACTGGCATCAGTGAATTTACACAATTCCTAATGGCCTAGAAACCTGAAACATAGTCTTACAGGACAGATGTCCGGGCGACGTATACTGATCAAAAAGGATACTTCTAACAAATCAGACTGGTGCAAAGATTAGCAGCTAGTTTTTTGTTCAGAAGAAGGTAGAGTTGCCTCCGTCACGAAATTTAAAAATATAGTTGCCCCTAAAAACAGAACTCCGCAATCAGGCCCTGAAGGCCACGCAATGTCGACCAGACGCCTGTGTACCACGTGGCGTCATGCGAAAGCGTTATGGAGGGGCATGGCGTCAAGCACACGCTCTCCCATACGTTGTCGACGTTTCAGACCTTGGAGCAGCTACTTTCCTAACTTCGGGATTAATGAGACACAATGCCACAGGCTCCTCAACGGGCCTACCCGCCTTCTCGCCCCTGGCATCTGGAGCACAGAGATATTGACATATTGAATGGATGACCACGTATTACCAAGGATATAATAAGTCTCTTGTTTCACCTATATAACTTAGTTTTTATTGCATGCCATGGCTCGAAACTGACCAACTCATTTACATAAGACATGTCAATTTTCAAAACGCACGTTACTTCTGCAGAAAATTACTGCTGTAGATCATTGTTGTGTTCTATAACTGCAAGTGCTCTGAAAGTCGCTGAGTGAGAGCCATGACCTACTACATATTAGTTAGTTTGCCAAGTTTTAGATAGTTCCGTAAATAATATTTCCTCTTTTAGCGATGAGGTATGATTGTCGTACTTACTTTACACTTGTGTTTTTATCTGTGTATGGGCGGTTCTTTCTGCTCGTCTTGCCCAAGCAGAGCAAGTGCTCTTTCACTAGTGGCTTCGACACAGACGATCGTTAAACTTTCATCCTCCTCCTAGCTTTTTATAGTCATCACTCGTAGCCACTGACATTAAGACACCACAGGAAGCTAAGAAGTCACGGGGATCGAAGCCATGTTGAATGTGGATCTCTAAACCTGCAAGCCTTCATTGTCAACCAGGCCCAGCGAACAGCTAAAGGGAACAACCGTACATCTACATCACTACTCTGCAAGTAACACTTAAGTGCTGGGCAAAAGGCTGTCGAACCACCTTCAGACTGTTTCTCCGCCGCTCCATCCTGTAACAACGCGTGTGAAAATTGAAAACTCAGATCTTTCTGTAAGAGCTCATATTTCTCTTATTTTATTATGATCATTTCTCACTATGTAGGTTGGCGACAGAAAAATATTTTCACATTCAGAGGAGAAAGTCTGTGATGAAATTCCGTGAAAAGACGTCACCGCAACGAAAAACGCCTTTGTTTTAATGACTGACACCCCAACTCGCTTATTATATCCGTCAAATTCTCTACCGTATTTCACAATAACACAAAGCGAGTTGCCTTCTTCGGACTAGTTATGTCGTCCGTCAACCCTATCTGGTAAGGATCTCATACCTAATCTAGCAGAGAACGAACAGAGGTAATGTAGGCGGTTTCTTTAGTTCAAATGGCTCTGAGCACTATGGGACTCAACTGCTGTGGTCATTAGTCCCCTAGAACTTAGAACTACTTAAACCTAACTAACCTAAGGACATCACAAACATCCATGCCCGAGGCAGGATTCGAACCTGCGACCGTAGCAGTCGCACGGTTCCGGACTGCGCGCCTAGAACCGCGAGACCACCGCGGCCGGCGGTTTCTTTAGTACACCTGTTGCATCTTATAAGTGTTGTGCTCAAAAAAAGTCATTGGTTTGCCATCCACACAAAGTTATCTATGTCACAGTTCAAAGTTAAGTTCTTCGTAATTATACTTTCTAGGTATTTAGGTGAATTGACAGCCTTAAAATTTGTATAACCTAAATTTAAACGGATTTCTTTTCGTACTCGTCTTGATGATCTCACACTTTTACATATTCATAGAAAATTGCCACTTTTTGTACCATAGATATATCGCGTTCGTCATTTTGCAATTGATTTTGATCGTGTGATGACTTTACTAGACGGTAAATGACAGCACCATCTGCAGTCCAAGATGGCTGCTCAGACGCAGTCGATTACTACGTACGGTGATATTTCTTAAAGGAATAACTAATCCAGTCGCATAATTGAAGCAGTACTCCATAGGCACGTAATTTAATTTGAGGTCTCTTGTGTGGAACGATGTCAGAAGCCTTCTGGAAATCTAACCATATGGAATCAGTCTGAGATCCCCCGCCGGTAGCACTGATTACTTCGTACGAGTAAAGAGCTAGTTGTGTTTCACAAGAAAGATATTTTTTGAACCTGTGTTGTGTGTCAACCTTCGAGGTAATCCATAATGTTTGAACAAATGGTATGTTTCAAAATCCAACTAAAAATAGACGTCATTGCATGGATCTGTAATTCAGCGGATTTACTCCTATTTCCTGCCTTGAATATTGGCGTGTTCTGTGCAACTTCCCAGTATTCGGGTACGAATCTCCCGTCGAGCGAGCGTTTGTGTATTATTGCTAAGTGTGGAACTGTTGTGTCTGCCTGCTCTGAAAGGAACCTAGTTGGTGTGCTATCTGAACCGAAAGACTTCCCTTTATCAAGTGTTTCAAGCTGCTTCGCTACACTGGTTATATCGGCTTTTAATAGGTTACTCATGTTGGCAGTTGCACTTGATTCGAATTCTGGAATATTTACTTCGTCTTTGGTGAAGGAATTTCAGAAAACTGTTTAATAACTGCCTTTCAGTGCCGTTTCCATCGGTAATATTACATTTGGTGTCGCACAATGAAGGTATTGATTATGTCTTGCCACTGGTGTATTTTACGTACGGCCAGAATCTCACTGGATTTTCTGTCAAATTTCGAACAGTGTTTCGTTGTGGAAGCTATTACAAGTATCTCGCGTAGAAGTCTTTGCTACATTTAGAGCTTCTGTAAAACTTAGGGCAATCTCGGAAATTTTGAATTCTTTTAAATTTGGTATGCCTTTTTTTCGTTGCTTCAACAGTTTTCCATGGGGATCAGTACCATCTTCTAGTAATTTATTCGGTATAAACCTGTTGCCTCATATATTTCTTTGAATTCAGGCCACATCTGGTCTAAACATAGTTGAAAAGGTGTGAATAAAAAAATGTAGCTGATTTCTTAAAAAATGTAGCTGATTTCATTACAGACAATCGTCAGAAGTACAGAAAACTTGCCCGATTAGGTAGCACCAGAACATTGTCACAAGACATCGAAACTGATATTTCATTACTCTGATTACTCGCTGATATTTCATAGATGAACGACTCGAACATCTTGGTCTAGGTTGCCACAACTAACATAACGCTTAAGAAATGTGCTGATCGTTACGCACTAGGTAGAATTTTGCCATAAGACAATATTTCGCAAAGAAAATAGTTTTCTTTTCTGTTTAGTTCGGTTAGCTATAAAAGGTAATGAGTGACTTTATGTCCGTGCGTCAGTAGAGTCATTCGAAGAAATTTAATTTCATACCGTGGAAGCCTTACCATGTTGTACAGTTAGATAGTTTTTGTTAATGATTTCACGGGGTACTTTTAAGTGTGGTTCAAATGGCTCTGAACACTATGCGACTTAACTTCTGAGGTTTTCAGTCGCCTAGAACTTAGAACTAATTAAACCTAACTAACCTAAGGATATCGCACACATCCATGCCCGAGGCAGGATTCGAACCTGCGACCGTAGCGGCTGCTCGGTTCCAGACTGTAGCGCCTAGAACCGCACGGCCACTCCGGCCGGCTTTTAAGTGTGTGTTCTTATGTCATTTATATTTGTCATTTATATCCTATGTCAATATAGAAAAATAATTGCGCTCCGTTTTCACTGTACTGTGACGAGGTTACACGAACTTTCAGCTACACATCTGCAGAGAAGAACCGTGTTTTTCCTCTCACAAGACAGAATAACAGTTTCACACCCTTTATATCGCTTGACGTCCCGCATCATGGTGTCACGGTGGTAATGCGGGCATAATACGTCAGTTTATCGGGAATACAGTACACGTTCTTAAGATACCTGCACTTCTGTATCATGACGCCAAGACGTCACTTGAATGATGTTAAGTTTCATTGTAAATAAGAAATGCAGTGCTACGTGGAGTGATCGAAATTTTGCGAGAGCTGAAGAAGATCAACGATTCGTGAAACCTTAACCAGATCTGCACGCACTAACGAATACAGAGAGAAACTTACTTCGTCTCCGTAAACATAATAATGGGTAGCGTCTTCCACACGAGTTGTAGAAGGAACTTAGTAGATAAAGTTTTGGTAAGGAACCCATGTCCGGAAATATACTAGTACGATGTAAAGTTTGAAAATCGGATCACTTACAAATCTTCCGCTTCACGGTACGCATACAAACAGATCGTCAATCTGTGCTGTAATTATGACGTCACATACCATTTTAACCCGACTGCGAGAAACAGGCACTTTCGCAACTGGGGGGGGGGGGGGGGGGGGTTCGACCATGGAGCGGGTTGCCATGCGTCCCGATATATCGGGACCATCACCGTTGTACACCTTCGTGTCCCGACAAGACCCAATTTTATCCCGATTTTGCAAAATCCTTTTACGAGCTTGGCTCAGTTAATGAAGTATCGCCATCTGTTAGCGCAACGTGTAAATGTGGAAGAAAGGTGCATTTACTTTAAGGAAACCAAAAAATCCTTAACGCAAATGCAAACTTCTAGAATTATGCGAGTATTTGTTTTCTATTCCCACTCCATTGGGGAAAGAGTATTACCGCAGATGTCGGCCCAGTGGACCGACGAAAGAAATCGACTGCAGCCAGGGACTGTGGTCTCATTCTGACAGTGCCAGTTTAAGTACAAGCTGACTTGCATGGAGTTTTGTTGTTATTGTCTTCAGTCCAGAGAGTGGTTTGATGCAGCTCTCCATGCTACTCTATCCTGTGCAAGCTTCTTCGTCTCCCAGTACCCACTGCAACCTACATCCTTCTGAATCTGCTTAGTGCTTTCATCTCTTGGTCTCCCTCTACGATTTTTACCCTGCACGCTGCACTCCAGTACTAAATTGGCGATCCCTTGATGCCTCAGAACATGTCATACCAACCGATCCTTCGTTCCAGTCAAGGTGTGCCACAAGTTTCTCTTCTCCCTAATTCCGCATGGAGTTTTATAAATGCGTAAAAGGAAAAAAAACCTTGCTGAAAAAGGTGAAATCTTCCGAAAAATATGGTGTACCAACTATTTCTGCCGCAACAAGTTCCATGTCATTGTATTCTACATAAAAAAGTAATTTAAATAATTTTTTACTTTATTTCGACACCTTCATCTCAGAGTGTCCCGAAGACGATCCTGGTAGATATGGCAACCGTAATTGTGGTGCTACACGGACGCGTCGCACTCTTATTTTAACCCTGTAGTGTCCCGCGTGACACATGTCACGCAGGGTTTGAAGTGCTGCAGAAACTACAATTTGCTTCCTTCGTGCTTAAATGCCTGGCTTGACATTTCTGTTAACGCCTCCGTAGCGATCTCTGGTGACGCTCACGCGGACAAAGCGCACCGAGTCAGTTTCGCCATCCGACCGCTGCTGTAAACAGCCATGTCATTCCAGATAATGTAGTTGCATTCGTTTCTTCATATTACTGCAGTTTTTTGGAATATTTTATTACATTTTATTTTGCCATACCACAAATAGAAAATATTGTTTGTGAATGGAATAACTATTGTATAGTGTGCTGATATGCAGCTTGAAAATGCATGTTACAAATATTTTGCATTGGGCAATGAGTAATACAGTTGTGCATGAATCCCAGATTATTTCATTTCAGAAACAATGGAACTCGTGATAAAATTAAAAGTAAAAATTACTCTTTATGCCTTTGTAGCTACCGATTGAAGACATACTTTCTAGTCTGGACAAGCTTGACGTCAGTGACATAAAAGATTCGTATTCAGATGATGCTGATGGTGACTGATGAAACGATTGCAATTATGCCAGAAATGATTGCAGTTATGACAAGAGACTCCCCAGGACGTGAACGAGTATCCCCAAATATTCCTTTTTCTGTTGAAAATGATGCTGAAGATTGTTTAGCTGCAGAAGATGAATAGTTCATACAAGGGGACAACTATGTTGCAGAAAAGTTTGATCGACTACAGTGGAAGAAAAGAGATTTTGTTCAGTCATTGAACCATTTGTTCCTGTATCAGCTCCTACTGGACTAATAAGTCCTGTGGAATATTTCAGATCGCTGGTGATGTGTGACATGCTCTTCACAACTTGGTAGACATGTCGAACCAGTACAGCGCACAAAAGACCGGAAGACAGTGAACACAAGCAAATCGGAACTGTTACAAATATTAGGCATATACCTGAGAATGGGACTTGCTCAAACTCGCTGCTACTGCAAGACCCACATGGCCCATCTATTGGTTTGTAACGTTTTGTCAGAAAATAGACTTGGGAAACGGTTGAGCGTCCTCTACTTCGAAAACAATTTATTAGCAGCTGATGAAACTAAAACAAGTGATAAGCTCTTGAAAATTCGACCTTGGAGGAATCAGTTAAGAAAAAAATGCTTGAAAGAAGTTCCAGAAGAACACAATAGTGTTGATGAAGTAATGATTGCTTTTAAAGGCAGAAGCTCCTTGAAACAGTTCATGCAAAAACAATCCTGTGAGGTGGAGATTAAAAATGTAGGGTACGGCAGGAGCTTCTGGCTGCTTATATGGCTTTGATATACATCATGGGGCAGCAGACAAAAAATGTAAGAAGGAAGAGAGAAACAGGGAAAGGGCTCGCATATGAGGTGTCGTAAAATTAACAGATACGTAACCAGAAAACCACAGTTTCAAGGTATATGCCGACAACTTTTTTATGAGCGATATGCATGTTCAGTACCTGTTGACCAGAGGTATCTATTTCATTCGAACAGTAAGAGAAAAAAGGCTGAAAGATTGTGACATCCCTAGCGAAAAAGACATGAAGGCCGAAGGCGAGGAGTCATAGCAAGCCTAGTAGACCATACAGGGCGATTCATTGTAGTGAGATGGTACGACAACAAAACCTGTTTCTCTGGTATCATCAGACCAGCTGTTATCCCAGCTTACAACACTTGTATGAGTGATATTGATCTGTGGGACATGCTATCATCACTATACAGATACCAAATAAAATCAAGGAGGTGGTGTTTGTACATCTTCTCGCACCAATTACACTTGCGGTAGACAACAGTTGGCTAAAATAGCGTAAGGACTGCAAATTTCTGCAGGAGTGACACATTTCATTGCGCAAATTCCAAAGAGAAATTGCGGGTGGACTGATAGTGGCAGGGAAAGAGAAATCAAAACGAGGACGCCCAAGTAAAGGTGACATGTCGAAGGAGGAGGAGGAGGCTGCGACAACAGTTCTATTAGTTGTAGATTGCCAAAAGGACAAGTACGATCGTTGGCCTGTATGGAAGGAAACAAGAGGACGATGCAAGACACTTATCAAGATGGTATCATATGGGAGGTGTGAAAAATGTGAAGTATTTTTGTGCTTAAATAAAGACAGAAATTGTTTCAGAAGAATTCCCACATAAAAACTGACAGATTGAGTTGGCTAATAATTTCTGTTGCTTTTTTCTATTTTATTGTAAAAGGAATGAACAGTTTAGTGGATCATCTGGTGTTAAATAGTATATAACAATCAGGCTGTGCAGAAGTGAGATATATGCGGCTACTTGCTGTTTGATTATTATTAATAATTTACTTCATACTATATGTATTAATTACTAAAAAGTGCATGTAAAAGCAAGCTGGTTTTGATACATTCATTCTTCAAAAGAGAATATTCCGCAAAAATGAGAAAGATATATTGGAACCAGAACCTAAAATTAACTTAAATTTTAATCTTAACAACCTGTCCTGCTATCCAATATTTTATGCTGCTTATTACCCTGTGTGACAAATACGTCACATTAAAATTTTGGGGTGGAAAATGTTAAGAGTTGGAATTACACATGAAATAGTGGAAAGAGGCAATAAGAAGAGGTTTTGGTGAAATAAATTTTTTGGCCAAGGGAATGGTTTTTATAGGGTGCTGTAGAGTACATAGATCAGAGCTCGTATTCTCTGCTTGTGTGTGCCGTGAAGCGAGAGGTATGAAAGTACACACACCGACTCTCCAACCTAATGTGGCGGAAGGTCAAGCCGCATAGGCCGGAGTTCATAAATTCTTTCTTCCGATCCCAGCCGCACCATTCAAAAGAGTTTTTCTTCCTTTTCTTTGTTTCTTTTTTACAAAAAAACCTAATTTTGTTAACTTACTGACTTCTTACCTGATATATGCCAGTTATAAGTGTTTGTTATGTATACACTGCACCCTACAAAAACGATTACAATAAACATAAAACGATCTGCATTGTCAAATATGAGTGGATGATGACACACATGTGAAAATCCAGGCCTAACGAAAACGATGGAACTTTGGTTTGAGGTTTTAAAAAGTTTTTAATAGATGACTTTTCGCTTCCTCTACCATGCTGCAGTGGATCTCCACAAGCAAGTCAGCTGGCATTCCTTCATCTTGCTCACTAATGTACTGCAACGCTGCCTTAGTTGACTTGAACCCTTCCGAATGAGGGTTGAGGTTTCTCCTGTCATCTCAGTGAAGAGATTCTCTTCTGTTACTTTCTCGTGCATCACCATTTCCACAATATCGTTATCAGTCGATTCATAAACTTCATCATTTGCCATCCATGTTCTCTGCATCGAAATCCTCACAGCCCAGTACATCTTTGAGCAATAAAACGATCTTTGACTTCGGCTTCCCACATGGATTCAAAGTTAAAATGTCCGCGTTCATGGTCTAAAAGAATTTTCCAACACCTTACAAGTGATAACGTTAGGAATCTCTTCCCACGGTGCAGCCAACCACGTGGACATTTAGCAAGTCAATTCTCTTCGAAATTGTTACACAGTCTTCATTATTATAAATCACTGATATCAACGAACTGGAAGACGACAGCAATACTACTACTTTAGCATTTCAAGGATGCCTTGGTCCATCAGGTGACAAAGAGCAGTCTCATTTGGTGGTAAAACTAACGCTTCGATATCCTCATCAGTGAGTTCGTCTCTGGCAGGATCACTGATCCTCATTTTTCAGGTTTTTGAAAGATGTAAATTTCCGTGATTTCCCTGTTAATGTAAGCCGGACCTTGTGGTTGCCACTTGCCTTTCTGCAAGCAATTATAGTAACAGGTTCCATACTTTCCTCATATCCGGGTGCGCAGCTTTTCGTAAGGAGCAGCTTGTAAAACCGTTCTATCGTAGTTGTACAGATGTTCTCCAGAAATTCGCTCCTCGTCAGTTAACTTCGAACGGCACAGCTTCTTTCTCAGCTGATAACTCATCTCCACTGGCGCACACCGAATCGTGTGGTTTTTTTTTTTTTTTTTTTCCTCCAGCCATTCATCAGTGGCAGTAAACTATGAGTCTCTTTTGGCAGTGTATTTGTTCCCTTGTTATTCCAACGATTTTACATACAAACCATTTTGATTTTCTGTCACTGCGTATACGCACATTGTTTTATATATAATACATTGTAGCACTTTTGTCCGAAAAGCCGAAATGCTTCTGCCTTAACTGAACAAATTTGAGCAAATCTCAGTAGTTACGTGGTAGCCGCATGGAAGGGTTTGACGCTCTGGAATTCCACTGAAGTAATTAGGATTCGCGTCGTCTCGTCATCTTCTTTACATTGTATTGCTTGTTAATGTATTGCAAGCGTAATACGAATATAACCGAGGTGTGTCGAGCATGATAACAAAGTGCGCCATTGACGGGCATGGGACTTAAACAAGCATTTATTGCCAGGGCGCCTCAGCATACGCGGGCCACGAGATAGCACCCTGGCATTCGTCCAGTATGGCGTGAAGCGGCAGCCAGTGCGGCGTTCGACCTCGCTGTGCCCAGAAGTGGATAAAGCGGTGGCTTCCGAGAGTCGAGTTTAGGAGAGGTGTTCACATCTCAGCAAGACAACCTGTACAGAACGACCACTTTTAATTTGTCTCAAGAATGAGACAAATTTCCGCTTACGAACAAAATCGTTCACAAACGTCACATAGGGCTGCTGATAAAGAGGCCCTCTCCGATCACAAACTTTATAGGCTTGCCTTCGCAGAATCAAATGCAGGCTGTGATTGGCATAACGTCATATTTTCTGATGAATGCTCAGTAAATGAAGGTCTTTGATGGTCTACAGGTCACGCACGACCCACAGTATGTGAAGCAATATTCTCAGGTTGGCTGCATAACGGTCTCGTGCTGGGGGCGGATGTCATTAGGTGGGGCAGGGATGCTTCGTCGAATTTATGATCGTATGTGTACTTCATGAAACATACTATTGGTGTCTAGTGTGAGAATGCGCCGTCCCTTGGAAGTGATCCAGACCCAGCAGAACCACTCATCGGTTCACACGAGTCGAATCGTTCAGCAATTGTTTTCGCAACACGCTGGCGTCAGCCTGATCGACTAGACTGTTCAGGGGCGATCTTTAATCCTACTGAAAATTTCGTGAGCCAAAATGAAGCGACACATGAACTTAAGACTGGCCGATACCGGCCATCACCAGAGACTGACAGCCTGCAGGCCTTCTTGGCGGAGACAAGTAATTGATGCCAATGGCAAGATGGACCTCATGCTGCCCGGTTTATGTTGTGAAACTTTCTTGGTTTCTCGTTACTCAAGTTTTTATCGCGACATTTAATAACTGTATGATTGTTAAATTGACATCAGCTTGAAATCATTGTACTTTAAGTTGTATTTATTGAATATGTTCTACTTAACGCTTACCACGCATAAATTTGAAAGAAAAAACACAAACTAGGTAATTTGAATCGAAATAAAAATGTCCTAATATGGGACAGTGAAAGAAAACAATATCGATCAATACAAGAACAGGTAAACAATGGAATTGTAATAACATGTAATATCGATCAATATAAGAACAGGTAAGCACTGGAATTATAATATAATATTCTCTTTCCTACTCTCAAACATTTCCTGCGTTTATTGCGCAAAAGAAGTCCAGCCAGGGCATACAAAATTTCCTCTTCGAATTAGCATTCTTTGGGAGCCCAAAGATAACATCCCATGAACTGTGCCCTTTTCTCTGCATTAGTCTTCAGAGAAATGTCCGCAGCAGAATATGCTTTCAGTTTCTTCTTCTTCTTCCGATTGCACGTCTGAAACATTTTCCTCAATTAAATTTGTATCAAGCCCCGAATGACTGGAAGAGTGTGTGTCTTATGTTTTACTCTTCTTTTTTTTTTCTCAAGAATAAATCAAGAATAAAACTTTCACTTCTCCCTCCTTTGATTCCGCTGAAGCTTTCTTCTCTTTGAATTGTTTTGAACGTTTCCTGTATAGCATTATATACTCAACGTGTTGATTTTACGTGAGCTGATGGCTCTTGATATGGCTAGCTGATTTTGGGAGCTGACCGGATACCATTTGGACTCACATTTACTCCTTTGTTTGGATATTGTATTTCAAAATTCTGGTGTCTTGCAAAATCACCGCCGGCCGGTGTGGCCGAGCGGTTCTAGGCGCTTCACTCTGGAACCGCGCGACCACTACGGTCGCAGGTTCGAATTCTGCCTCGGGCATGTATGTGTGTGATGTCCTTAGGTTAGTTAGGTTTAAGTTTTTCTAAGTTCTAAGGGACTGATGACCTCAGATGTTATGTCCCATCGTTCTCAGAGCCATTTGAGCCATATCACCATCTCGTTAAGTGTATGCTTGCTGCATGGGGAAGTGTCCCGTTTTCCAGGCGTCGTTTATAGCATTTTCCGTTGTTACTGCTCCCAAATAGGCCGTTCCAAATAATCTCGTAATCAAAACTGAGGTAACTGTTCGGCTTGGGTTGTTTGCCCGCCAGATTTCTATTTCTTCGGGATTCCACATGAAAAGGCTGCATTTTATGTGAGGAATTTGGTGATGACCGGATAATGTGTACATGATTTTCTCTTATGACCATCAAGATCACCACAAGATGACTTCACAAAGTTCACAAACTTGTGAAACAGCTTGGTAAAAATATAGTCTGAATGTAACTACTAAGGTAGCCACCTGAAGTTGTCCTAATACGTGACAGCGTGTCCTAACGATACCGTCGCGTATTAGAATACCCTTGGTAATGCATATTAGGAATAAGCGTCTTGCGCTAGAAATATAACTTCATAGTTACGGTGTTCGGTTTGAAGAACAATTCATTACATCGAATGAAAGAGTACTTTGTGAAGAATATAATGGTATATTTATTGTTGCAGCAGCACACACACTCCAAAAACTTGAAATTCACCTCTTTTAGAATAAAGGATTCTCGACAACGCCCAGCTCCGAAATGGTCACAGCTTTACGCCCCAGGCGCTGTGAGAACTATGTTTTAATAAGAGAATGAAATTTTCACTCTGCAGCGGAGTGTTCGCTAATAATGAAACTTCCTGGGAGATTAAAACTGTATGCCGGACCAAGACTCGAACACGGAACCATTGCCTGTCGCGGGCAAGTGCTCTACCGACTGATCTACCCAAGATCACTTTCCCACGAGAGGCAGAGGTCCCGAGCTCGAATCTCTGTGTCCAGCACACAGTTTTAATCTGCCAGGAAGTTTTATGTTCAGATGTTTCGCAACAGAGCTGGGCACTTACTGTAGACAGAATTTGTCTCACATTACCAAACTCCCCCCTCCACAACGGGCAACTTCTTTCTGTATTCAAAATCATTTTCAGTGATGATGGTATCAGTTGCGTAAATTGAAAAAAATTCAAATCAGAACTTGACTGTTTTCGCAGAGTAAATAATTGTCCGCAGCTTGTGGTCTCACGGTAGCGTTTTCGCTTCCCGAGCACGGGGTCACGGGTTTCGATTTCCAGCGGCGTCTGATTTTCACCTGCCCCGAGATGACTGGGGCAGGTTGTTGTGTCTTCATCATCATTCTTACCTGCCTTTTTTCGGATTTTAATAAATAATGACAAAATTTACTGTGTTATTCAGACCCATTACGCCGAACAGTTGAATTTGTTTTTTTTCCCAACGTATTATTAATTTTATATAGAGACGAATCTACTTTCCCAGTCTATCTGCGAGTTCTGTGAACAGTTTTATGCCTACAGACAAAACCGTCTCTTTGGCAATTTAATTTGGACCTATCGTTTTCGAAATTGAGAGTGATACCGATTTTTACTGTTCCCGAATAAAAGAGCAAAAGGATTGCTACTGAATTTGGCGCTTACATATGAACAGCATTACCAGTTTCAATAGTACCAAAGAACTGCACAGTTATTCGATTAATCTCTCCACAATTTGAAATACGAGCTTCTTAAAAGATACAATTTTAATAGAATTCTGACTGATCTAAAAATCACATACTCCTCAAATAATATTTTTCTCACTCGTAAAAAACCAATGCCCTTAATATAACTTGCTTGAATTTTGTTTAAAATTTTGTGAGTTATGTGATAGTTTTTGTTAGCTCGTTCTGTATCAGTTCTCTCAAAGGCTACAAATAATATGCACGAGTTTTGCTCTCAAGACAAGAGATGCTACCACAGAAAGGCCTTTGGCACCTACCACGACGGGGACATAAAAAATATTGGCCATATGCCAAAAAAATATTGACCAGATGGCGGAACCGAAATCTGATTTACCGAATGACAACCAGGTATGGGGCAAGTGTTGCCACAATTGTATGCACCGAGAATTCCCGATGTGGGTCTCACCCATTTTCCACGCGACAGTTTTGTTTGGTCGACTGTACCGGTCAGCTAGTCAAGTGTGCCTACTGCTCTTTTTGTTGAATTGTAATCGGAAATCATTTTTGGCTTCTTATCAGCCCATCTTCATTCTCTAAGGAAGATAGTTGACTACAGTAGTATCATTTGTGAAGTAAAATGAAGAGCTGTGAACCTCGTTAGTCCTATTTTCTGGAAGCTGTGGCTTATTTTTGCGTATAGTTCCCCCATTGTTAATTTGATTTTAAGGAGCAGCTGCCCCATATTGTATGACGTAAATGAGTACTCACGTTTGATAATCTAACCTCTCAACTGAGTGCTGCAACTAACACTCATTCTCTGGTTTTTTTTTTTTTTTTTTCTGGGGCCACTGTGCTCCCCCTTCGTGTGTTTGAGTTTTCAGTGCGGATGACGATTTGCTGTCACACTATTTTGGTGGTTTACTTGGGATATACTGTTTTACTGAACAACAACAACCACTAAATGCTACTAACTGCTCGTCGACAACATTTCCTCATAGCCTCCAGAGTTTAGGAAGTACTCCTATCGTATCCTACCAAATACTACGAATTGCAGCAAGTTTATCATCAGTACATACATCATCTGTCGTTATTTCTAGTTATGAATTCCCTGCACATATCTCTCCAGCGAGCTCCCATGCCGTTGGATATAGTGTTTGTATAATAATAATAATAATAATAATAATAATAATAACAACGTCGTTGCGGTTTCCTGACTTGCGCCCGCTTCTTACAGGCGGTTGTCGAGGGGCACTTACGCAGTGCTCCATTGTGGAAGGTTTGCCTGCACAGCGTGACCTTGGCAGCTGTCTGTAGCGTGAGCGCGCTTGGTCCGTATTCTTGAGCCAAGGCCACTGTGCCTGGGTGCCGGAAGGTGCAGCCAAGAGCCAGGGACGTACCGTGACTCGGGAAGCTTTGCTTGACCCCGCACTTGGCTGCCGGCTACACTCGTCACCCGCCAGTTTTGCCAACTGTTGAGGAATGGAGTCTCCTGAAGTAGTCTCGCACAGTGTGTAGGCGGCAGCTGATCTCCGAGCAGTAATTTTTCGGGGTAGTACACTGAGACGTAAAATGTCGTGAATATATTGTTAAATACATGCAATTAAAGCGAATGTCCAAAATATCCTGGCAATGCATTCGCTGGTCAAAGCGTGAAATGTTTTAGAAGGCTACTGGAGACATCCGTGTACACAATTAATATAGGAAATAGAAGTCAGTTAAACGCAGTCAAGCTATGTTGTTTGTGTTGCTGCCCGCTACAGACCGAATAGAGGTCGATGACTTGTTGTTGACGTGGTTTTTTTTTTTTTTTTTTTTTTTTGAAGAAGTATACTGCTACTGAAACGGGCAGTTTACGCGGCAACTATAGTACGCGGTAACGAGGCCCGATTGTTCGTTCCCTCATTCTTTTCTCCTGTTATTCGGCTGATGGCTTACACATCTACTTCTTTACATACGGAAAACCAGCTGTCGAGAAATATGTAGCTAAATGGCAAATAGTAGTCCCTCCACCGTTTTGGGATGGATAAGTGTTGACTAGCCTGTGAGGAAGAAGCTCATTTTATATAAGATAAAGCAGATCCATTCCGCAACAGCCGTATAAACGAACACAAAATAATCACCATATATCATATCATTTTAGTAGCGAGCCTCAATCTGTTCTAACAGTTAAAATGCCTCAGCGTCAAGCAAATAATCTTGGGGTATAGTGTGTTACAGGTTAAAATTGAGTGTCAGACCCAATGTAAAAACCTTTTCTACGATGTTATCCATTGCTGGAAAAAAGAATGAAATCATTTCTTTCATTTCCAGTAAAATACACAGGTTTGTTTACTTTCTTTTATGGATAAATTGTATCCTGGAGTTGGGTAGTTTTCCACAGACAAAATGGATTATCGAAGTACTCCTCCCTACTCTCGCTGCCCATTATTCATGCATTCCCCCCCCCCCCCACCCGCCCCGCGCGCGCGCACACACACACACACACACACACACACACACACACACACACACACACACACACAAAATATGAAGCTTATTACTGAAAAATGCTAGGTGGAATAATGACAATGCTGCTCCCTGTACAGAAATGACTACTCAGCATCTCCATTAGATTAGTTTTTCGTTCCATAGATTTGTGCTGAGGAGATCCTGGTGGATGTGGAACATGTCAAAATATATAGTGAGTAGCAATCTGTCCTTTTCATAATACTGTGAAGCCTATTACTGAGCTATACATAGTGCCTATTGTCTCAGTGTGTACCTCTTCAAGTATTTTGTTGAATTAGATTTTGTATGAAATGTAACTGGCTATTGTTCACAGTAGATTTTTGTGTTTGATTTATCTCATGATTTATACTGGCTGGTTTTGGAAGTTCGTATATTAACTTAATTATGAAATATATTTTCATGTCAATAACTGTGCTAAAACTGCTGCAGCCTATTTTGATGTGTCATGGCTAAAGTCAGTGTTTTAAAATTGAATGCATATATGTATATTATGCTTGTTGGTTCCTATTGTGCTGCTGTAATGAGAGTTGGATATTTACGGATATTGTCGTTCTTTGCTTGTCCACTCTGTTGTGTATGCATGTGGTATGTTCAAATTGTCTTCTTTATCTTGAAGATGAGTTTGGTATTGGAAAAAACAATGTGAGCTATAAGCTTCATGGAAATGACCTGTGCTCCTAATTTTTTTGCACCTTTATGATTGATGTTTTCATGACCAACTAGTCATTTTTAACTAACAACATGTACTAAAAAAAGTATTTTGGCGTAGTTAAATTTCACTTTGGCCACCACCTAGAATCAAATGTGAAAAATAGTAATAATAATAATAAAAGAATTCTTCAATATCAGTTTTATTTTATTTTCCTGTAAACACTCACACTGGGAATACAGTTTTTGTCTGTTAATGAGTAAACAATTTTTATCATTTGGAGAATGTGACACTAATGAGTATGTCAGCACAGGATAAACAATTGTCACACCAGGACTCGACCCACGTCTTTTGGCTTGTAGTGGTACCCTGCAAGGCCACCATAAGTTTTAGTCAGGTAGTTTGGTCCTCATATAGTCTCTAACTATGGGTGCTTAGTACTGTAACAACAGAAGCACTTTTGGATGGAGTCTGAGAGTCATGGGTGAATTGTACTTCAATGGGTACCCAGTTAGAAGAGATCTTCCTTAAAAAGTAATGATTTGGTGTTTGAGTCACATGCCTGAATGCAGTTTGACTCTTTTAATTTGTTTGAACATTAATCAAAGTTTCACTACATGCATCTTTTCCTTTATCCATTTTGTTGAAGCTGACAGACTTTCGTGTATGATATATTTACGTCTTTTTATTCTTCCGCATATTGCCGACGAGTTATTCAGGGATATTTTCTGCTTAAAGTTTTTGGTAGTCGTGCATCAGTCTGCACGGTAAATCTTGCATACTGTGTAATCAGAAAAGCTGTTTCTGTATGATGGCTTTAAGTCTACCCCAAGCAGCTAGTCACTGAAAAGCAAAAAACTTATTATTTGATATGAAATGGGCCTGTGTGTGTGCGCCAAACCTTACTACAAAATTTAGAAAATGGTCTTCAGAAGATGTTTCAACCATGATTCAGGCTTTGTATTATTATTATTATTATTATTATTATTATTATTATTACTATTATATGTCAGTAACTTTCAGAAATTTTTATCTATAATAACCACTGACCCCCACCCCCATTCTTTTATTAATGCCCTCAGGGGATTACTGTGACATTTTGTGTAAATGTATTTTTTGTGTGATGCATAAAAAATAGATTTATAAAGAAGATTGTTCAGAAAAGCAATGGAAGGAACATTAAGAGTCTTCAACTAAAACTAGCAGTGAGGCACTTTCATATATTTATTGAGCAGTTTCTTTCAGTAATGTGTTGTGATGGTGGTAGATGAAAGATAGGTGCTACATGTCAAGAACTGTTCTATAAAGACAAAAACAATAAATTCGTGTATGTAATTGACTTGTATTTTACGTGTATTTGGAATGGAGGCAAGACGAGATAGATTACTTGATGCCTCCTTGGCTTTTGTTCATCTCTTTCTCTACTGATCACCATGAAAGAAAAATAATTTTGTCATAACTTCTTGTTTTTCAAACATTCATGATGGAATGAGTTCTGTTGAAGTAATTAGGTTCAATGTTTGTTCCAGGAATAAGCTTAGAGAACAATCTTTCGATAAGCTCAATGGGTCCACAGTCACCATTGGATATGAAACCAGATACGGCTAGCCTAATTAGCTCTGGCAGTTTTAGTCCCACTGGAGGACCTAACAGCCCAGGGTATGTATGAACATCTTTGTCATTGTATTTGTGTTTTATATTTTGCTGCTGCTACTGCTACTCACCAGTACTACTGTTATTACTGCTGTTGCTGATGCTACTATTATTCTTATTTCTGCAAACTGTAATGTTTGAAAATCTTTCATTTTTATTAAAAAGTGTGGGGAAATTAACTGGAATTTGTGTGTGAATGTACTTTTTGTAGGGTGTATCATTAACACAAAGAAGATAGCCCAGCAAAACAATTATGGGGAAATTGTAAGCCTTTGCCTTTGTACATATAGTGAGCAGATCATAATTCATTCACTACACAATCATTTATTATGTAGCTAGTTGTATTTTAATTATATTTATTATCTGAGAATTAAGCAGCAGTCGTAGTTGTGGGAGGAGAAAGAAAGTGTTAGTTTGAAGCTCTGTGCTGATTTTGTGAGATGTTTGTGAATTTGGAAGATCACTGCACAAAGTAGAGAGCTGTCCACGACTGTTGTTTAATCAGTGTTTTTTCACATTCAGTATGCAAACTAAACAAATTTGGCAGTGTCTCTCTCTCTCTCTCACGCGTCACATTCCAGATGCCCATTTTTAAATATATCTGTGCTGACATAAAAAAGAAGTGCACTTTATTGGTAAACTGAATGCCTGGCCCCTACCATGTGGATCTTTTTTTGTTTTTTTATCAATATTTCATTTGCAACCAAGTAAACTTCAAAAATTGGGGGATACATTAAAAGAACAGAAGATTCAAATTTTGGCACTTCAAGAAACAGAAATGATGGACAATAACTCCATGGATTTTGGCAATTATCGTATTTTTAAAAGTAATTCTGATAAAAGAATACTTAATAATATACCATATCTGGGGGTTGCTTTTACAGTCTCCAAAAATGTTTTAAATTCAGTAATGAAGGTAAGACACATAAATAATAGGTTAATGAGAATTTCTCGCAAATGCGCAAATAAAGCATACACTTGTAATTAAAGCCCTTATGCCAGTCAGTGATGATAAATGTAAAAAAACTGGAGAATTTAGGAAAGCTTATGAAACATTACAAAGCATCATCTCGAAAATTCCCCCAAACCATGTTAAAATGAATTTTTTAATGCCAGTTAGGTAAAGAGAAAAAAATATAAGGAAAGTGTGGGTAGATTTCCTGCACATAAGTGGCAAAGATTTGTTGAAATGTTCAAAAATTTTAACCTTAAAATCATATCAACACCTTTTAAAAGGAACCCATCCAAACAAAAAACCTGGCAGGCTCCCAATACATTTATTGGGGAATTTCAAGTTGATCATGTGTAGCAATTTCATGCCCTAACTACAAAAAATTTTTAAATGTCCAAGTTAGGAAAGGGGCTAATATTGATTCTGACCATTGTTTAATGCAAATTAAAGTTAACTGTAAGAAAAGTAATATCTAAATTAATACAATAGACAAAAGAAACTACGAAAATGCCCAACTTACAGAAATCTGAAGAGATTTCCAGGAGAACAATACAAGAAACTTTTATAAAACATTCAAAACAAAACTTAATGGTTACCAACCTTAAAAGTATTTGCTTCAAAAATGAAAATGGCAGTTTGGCTCTTAACAACCAGGAAAATTGTAAGGCACTTTCTAATTACTTTGAAAAACTATTGAACTGTCCAGAACCAGCAAATTAATTCCAACCACAGAAACTAATAACACAATCCTAACTCTTAAGAATCTGACAAAATCAAAATAACTAAACAAATTAAGAGGCTTAAAAACAACAAAGCATCCAAAGAAGACGGTACAATTGCAGAATTACTAAAATCACCTGGCCCTAACACTATAAAAGAGATCACTCTGCTGAAAATTCTCTCACATTGTTTATTTGATCGAAGCCAAGAACAGTTAGAACCTAAAATTGGTGAATACCAAGCAGGCTTTAGACCAGACAGATGCTGTCCAGAACAAATTCTTAGTTTAAAATTCATCCATAGGCACCAAAGGATTTTAGTAACAATATTGTATGTACATTTGTGAATTTTAGAAAGGTCTATGAATCAGTTGATCATGAATGTCTCTTCTGAATTTTAAAGAAACACAAGGGCTAGATAATAAAACTCTAACGCTGATTAAGGAAACGTTAACTGACACTAGCTCTAAAGTTAAATTCATGAGAGGAACTTCTGAACCAATTGATATAAAGACTGGTGTTAGGCAAGGAGATGGATTCTCCCCATTACTGTTTAACTGTGTTTTGGAAAAGGTAATTGCAGAACGGCGAGAGCAAAATTCGAGTCAAAATATAGATCAATAAATCAAGTTGGGTAGAAGTAATATTAGAGTAGATTGCCTCACCTGAAGTTGCGGAAAAAGTAGGACTACAAATATCCGAAAAAATTAAATATATGACATGCAACAAACAAGCACCAAAATTTTTGAACGCGAAATATGGAAAAATAAAAAGGGTTTCTCAGTTTAAATACACAGGGAAATCATACAAGAAAATGGTCTGGAAAAAGCTGCAAACAAAGTTCACTATAAAAAAACTGGCAACTGCATTCAGATTTAACACAAAATATTTATAATAAAAAATCACTTTCTAAATTCAGTAAACTTAGGCATTACAACACTTTAATAAAACCTGAATGTCTTTATGGAGCAGGAACTTTAATTTTAAATAGAAAGAGGGATGTTGAATAACATTGAAAGAAAGAAAGGAAGATTATTAGGGAAATATTAGGCTGCCAAAATTACTGATGGAGTTAATTATAGGCTGAGAAATAGTAAGGAAATAGAAGAATACACAAATATACATAATGACATGAGAAAAAGAAGACTTAAATTTGATGGGCACATTAAAAGAGTTGCAGCCACGCGGTTGACAAAACAAATAGAATTCTATGAAAACAGAAGTAAGGCTAAAACTTAGCCAATTAAATGGATCGCTGTGATTAAGGAGAATCTTAAAGTAGCCGGTATAACTCAGGTAGACATTAGAGATAAAAAACATTCAGAAAAACAATATTTGATTGGTAATAATAAAAAATAATAATAATAATAATAATAATTTAATCTTATCTTTTCTCTTCATCCGTCTCCTGTTTATGGTGAATTTTTGTTTTCCATTGTGCGGCATTCTTATTCTTTTCTGATGCATGGTTAACCTTTTCATTGTTACTTTCAGTTCGTTTACAATTGGACACAGTAGCCTGTTGAACAACTCGAGCAACCAGGCAAAAGGTTCATCTTCACAGTATCCACCAAATCATCCACTGAGTGGCTCCAAACACCTTTGTTCTATTTGTGGAGATCGAGCAAGCGGAAAGCATTATGGTGTTTACAGGTACAGTCTTTCTTATTCAAAATATATCTTGAGAGAACAGTGATAGTAACAAATGAAGAGTGTTATAGTACAACTGCTTTCACATATTCATTGTCCATCTTTTTGGTGTACTGATTTTATCTTTAAATTTAACAGCTGTGAAGGTTGTAAAGGATTTTTTAAACGCACAGTGAGAAAAGACTTGTCATATGCATGTCGGGAAGACAAAAACTGCATAATAGACAAACGCCAACGTAACAGGTGCCAGTATTGTAGATATCAAAAATGCCTCGCTATGGGAATGAAGAGAGAGGCAGTTCAGGTAAGTTACTTTCAAGATGATAACCAAATCATAAATCCCATTTCCTTTACATTTCTGTAAATTCTTTGAAGAGCATAAAATCGCATCGTGGCTTTGCTACCTATCAGTTAACGTTTTCAGCAAAATAAATGTTTTGATATTGGTAATTAAGACAGTGACTAAAAAATTTGTTTGATGTTAGGGAAAGTTCGAGCATTTCAAATAGCTCAGAACATGCTCTTCTTATTCAACATGCAAAGTGAGTGTGGGGAATGAACAATATTAAAATATAGGACTGCAACACCAAAGAAATTAAAAGTGTCACGTTTACATTATTAGTTACTGATCATATGTGGATCATGGGTGACTCGAATGTGGTTGTAGGGGAAGGAATATAAGACAGACCTCGGGAGAGTATGGAGTTGGTAGTTGAAATGAGAGATGAGAAAGGCTAGTAGAGTTTTGCCGTAAACTTCAACTGATAATAGTGAATTCACTGTTCAGAAATTGCAAGAGGAGAAGGTATATTTGGTGATGGCATGGGAGCATTGAAAGATATGCACTAGATTACATCATGGCCAGACAGAGATTCTTAAATTAGATATTGGGTTGTAAGGTGTACCCAGGAGCATATACTGAATCAGACCACAATTTAGTAATGATGAAGAGTAGCTTGAAGTTTGAGGAAATTACCAGTCATAATCAACATGGAAAGAAGTGGGATACTGAAATACTAAGGAATGATTATTTTCAGTTTATATTCTCTAAGGCTGTAGACACTGTTATAATGAACACTACAGTAGGTAGTTCAGTTGAAAAGGACTGGACATCTCTAAAAGGGGTTATCACAAATGATTGACATGCAAATATAGGGCCAAGAAAAGTAGTTACAAAGAAAGTTTGGGCAAGAGAACGAATACTTCAGTTGATTGACAAAAAAAAAGTACAGAAATGTTCATGAAAAAGACAGGAATACAAAAATATAAGTTGCTGCTGAATGAAAAACAAAGGGAGTTCTGGGAAGCCAAGGTGAAATACCTGCAGGAAAATGTAAAGAAATAGAAAGAGAAATGGTCTTCAGAACAGATTTAGTGTATGAAAATGTCAAAACAACCTTCAGTGAAATTAAAACTAAAGCAGTCAACATTAAGAGTGCCATTGGAATTCCACTGTTAAATGCAGAAGAGAAAGTGCAGACAGGTGGAAAAGTACAAGAGTGCATTGAAAGCCTTGGCGAGGGGGAGATACTACCTGATGATGTGATAGGTGGAGAATTGTGAGTTGATATGGATGACATAGGTGATCCATTATAACAGTTAAAAGTTTAACAGAACTTTAGAAGAGTTGCGATCAAATACGGCAGAAGGCATAGATAACACCCCTTCAGAATTTCTGAAACCATTGGAAGAGGTGGGAGTCAGATGACTATTCAAGTTATAGAATATATGAGACCAGAGATAGCAAAGGCAAATAACTTTGAAAACTGTTGCACAATAACCTTGTTCGTTCGTACATCCCAGATCAGGTCTGATCAGTTTGGCTTTAGTAAAGTTAAAGACAGCACACAGGCAGCACTGATGATGCAGTTGACGATGAAAGCAAGACTTTTCACAAAAAGTCTAGACATGTTTATAGGTTTCTTGACCTATAAGAATCACTCAGCAATGTAAAATGGTGCAAGATGGTTGAAAGTATGAGGAAAATGGGAGAAAACTATAAGGAAAGACAAGTAATATACAATATATTCCAGAACCAGAAGGGAACAATAAGAAGACCAAGAAAAATGTGCTTAGATTGAAAGGATATAAAATAAGGTTGCAACCTATCTCCCCTACTGTTCAGTCTGTACAGTGAAGAGGTAATGATGGAAGTAAAAGATAGGTTCAGGATTGGGATTAAAATTCAGGGTTAAAGAACATCAACAACAAGATTTGCTCATGACATTGCTATCCTCTATGCAAATGGGACAGTACTGGATTGGGAGTAAATCAAAGAAAGACGAAAGTAATGACGACTAGAAGAAATGAGATTACTGATAAAATTTACATCAAAATTGGGATGACAAAGTTGATGAAGAAGCAAGGAGTACATAAAAACCAGATTAGCACAGGCAAAGAGGGCATTCGTGGCCAAAAGGAGTCTACTAGTATCAAACATCACCCATAAGTTGACAAAGAAATTTCTGAGAATAGACATCTGGAGCACAGCATAGTATGGAAGTGAATTGTGGATTGTGAGAAAAGTACATGAGAAGAGAATTGAAGCGTTTGAGATATAGTGCTATAGAAGGATGCCTAAAATTAGATAGACTGCTGAGATAAGAAATGAGGAAGTTTTCTGTAGAATCAGTGAGGACAGAAATATTTGCAAAATATTGAAAGAAGGGACAAGAGGACAAGACAAGTTTTCAGTTCTCAGGGAATAACTTCCAGAAGGTACTGTAAAGGATAAAAACTGTAGGGAAAGACCAAGATTGGAATATATCCAATAAGCAATTGAGGAAGAGGTTTGCACAGGAGAGGAAGTCTTGGCAGGCCACATCAGACCGGGCAGATGGCTGTGACTGATTCTTCTTCTTCTTCGTCTTCTTCTTCTTCTTCTTCTCCTTAGTCAATTCATATTTTTAAATGCTGTGACGTTTTCAGAATAGTTACAGTAACACTCGTAGAATTCCAAAATCGTCAACATCTGATGGTGTACCATGATGACATAATGTATCGTGTTTCAAAATGAATACTCCTTGCCTGTTTAAATTATATATACCTTCATGGGCAGATTACAGCTATAATTCATATTGCATTGTCAACAACAAAACCTAGATTTATTCCCTTCTAGAAGATTCGTGTGTTGATTAATTATTATTATTATTATTATTATTATTATTATTATTATCATTCATCAACACAAGATATTTAAGACACAGGCCTCCCCCAAAAAGTCCAGTTGCAAAGCATGAACATTTGTGTGTTTTTGTACATTAAAATATGCCTTTTAGTATCTATGAAAATTTGTGTATGTATTGAATACCATGTGGTATGTCCTCAAGATATTTTCTATACTGCAAATGGGGATAAAAGAATGTAAGGTAGTGTATGCCAATGGGATAAAAGAATGTAAGTTAGTGTACTTTGTCACAGCAAATAATGTTGTACAAGTTATTGACACATTACACAAAACAGTATCTCATTCCTGAAGTAAATGCTGCTGATTGCTGTTTGGTTTCAATTGTAAATAAATAACATGATGGTCCTCAGTAATGTAGAAGTGAGCACTGGGAAGAGTGGCATAGATATAGGAAAGTCATGTGAGGGAGACAGAAAACCTCTAACTTACTTCAACATTTATATTCTCTTCATATTAAAAAACCAAAGGTATCGTATCATCTTTGGTAACCCTTCCCTACAGTTTACATGTGATTTATCTGCAGTTATGCTGAGTCTCTTCAAAAATATTCTAACAGATTTATTATGTTCTGCAGTTATTCACCTTTCCAGTCTTCACTCCCTTCATCCATCCCACAGAAAATCACCTGTCCAGAACATATTTAGTAGATAGTTTGTCAAACCCAATATGTCCCCCAACATGATGTCCAGTTTACTGTGAAATATTTAAATACTAAGCAAAAAATAGCTTTCCCTTTTCAAGACCGATTGTCACATCATTGAGATACTTCATGGGTGTCTAATATTCTCCCTGTTGTGTATCTTTGTCATGGTAGGACTCTGTTTGTTTGTTTGATGAAATGACTGCCATTAAAATATTTCGTAACAAAAAACGTCTTTCGACGAGCGTGACGTCACAACAGTTTACATTACGTTCGTTTGAGCAGTTACCTGCTGGCTTATGCACATGCGAAGTAGTGTCACATATGAGCAGTACCTTCTCTCACTTGTGGCTGCTAGAAGTGCGGTTCTTAGCTGTATCAGCAATAGCAACAAACAGCCAGATGCTAACCAGAAAATTTTTTCTGGTGCACCTAAGCTGCCAGATTCACACATGTGCAGAGCAGTCAGAGTTGTAGTGGGGTGGATAGCAGTCTCCACGTGAACCATGTTTACATTTGGTGATTTTGCTGTTTCCTCTTCATTTACAACTCTCAAGCCAAATGAAAACAAAACGTATTTCTGTGGCCGCGAGCCATAAAGTGGATTAAAATGCGTTCACATAATCACGGAAAGCTAAAATATGTTATTAGTTTCAGTTTTGTGATTTCATTTTGTTTCCAGGTTTTTGGCAGTCAGGCATTAATTGCCTTGCAACATAAGATAATAACAGTACTGATACTCCAAGAAAATTTGCGTCCCGAAAACAACACTTGAAGGTTTAATATCAGGTTGGGGCTACTTCTTTGTAAATCTGGAAATACGAATGTGCCCTTTAAGCCAAATCATGCATTTTAGTATGGTTTACGAAATTCCGAAGCTCTTAGAGTGCCCTCTGATGGCCTGTATAGTTTATGATGTAATGTAAGATCTCTTAATGCTTTATATTATGAACATACGGGCTACCTTCATCATCGTAGCTACACATGCACAGTAACACTGATTTCTAGCACTCTCTGACAATTCCCAGAAAGGATAAAGTTTGGAAGGTAGGAGGCGAGATACTGGCAGAAGTAAAGCTGTGAGTACCGGGTGTGAGTCGTGCTTCGGTAGCTCAGATGGTAGAGCACTTGCCCGTGAAAGGCAAAGGTCCCGAGTTCGAGTCTCGGCTGGGCACACAGTTTTAATCTGCCAGGAAGTTTCTCTGACAATTGCTGAAAAGAATTCTGACAAGTCACGGGAAAATATTGCGATTGGTGGTTTGAAAAGTGTTACTTTCAAAGTACATTTCATTTTACACAACGTGAATTATGTTATGTGGGCGAACTTGCTTTGAATTTCTTAAATGACAGCGTAGTTTGAGTCTCATCTAAAGCTAAACACTTTGAGGGCCAGCAACTTAGAATTTCAAGATCAGAAGACCAGACATTTATGTCATTGCTTAAAATTTTACTGGCACATTTGTGTGATTTATTGAAGTGTAACACACGCATAAAAGTCAAATATTGTATGTGAAAGCTTAGCTTTTCTTGTAGCAACACTGTGTAGATTAATTTAAACCATTAACTTTTCCTGTTCGTGTGTTTGTGCTACTTAACAGTGATGTTGCTATAGGCTGTTGCTATAGGCTGAATCACTACGTTTGCTTGCGACACATCTTCCGAAAGACGAAAACCGAATTTCGGAAACAGCTTTAAAAAAGTATTAGCCGAAAATTTTAAAAACAAGACGAAACCTGACAGCCCAAGCACGTTTAAATACCGGCTGCGTTTACAAGGGAGCAAAAATCGGTTGCAGAATTGGAAAACCGGCAACCAGAAGCAGAATGCCAAAATCGATTTTAAAGTGTTTCCATGACCACCCAATGCAGTATTGGGAAATCACTTTACGAAATCTGGTTTTGGAAGTCCCATGTAAAATCTGCTATCATCGGCTGGCGAGATCACGTGACATGAGTTATGATTGGCTTTCAAAAGCACACTGCAACCTCGATTTCAATACTTCGGAAACTAATGTTCTTTGTTTGGTGGAATTCGACTATATACTTAAGTAATACGGAAATATGCAGCATACATGTTGCTGCACATCAATGATCTTTCCAAAACACACTTTTTTTCCCTAGGGTTCATTTCCTGATCAACAGATTGATAAGTTTTATGGTTCCAAGGGAATGTATACTGTCACTTAACACAGAAAAATTGTATTTTCACCCAGGAGAAAGTGTATTTTTAACCGGGAGATCCGTGAAGTTTTTTCCTCCTCCGTGTATACACCCTGAACATATATTTTTGCTATGTTCTTTAAAAAAAAAAAAAAAATTTGGTGTACGTATCTCAAACTGCAGTCAGAGTGAGTTATTGTTTCTCATGTGAACATGTTGTACTTGAGTTAGTGTCCGCCCCCGGTAGCTGAGTGGTCAGCGCGACAGACTGTCAATCCAAAGGGCCCGGGTTCGATTCCCGGCTGGGTCGGAGATTTTCTCCGCTCAGGGACTGGGTGTTGTGTTGTCCTAATCATCATCATTTCATCCCCATCGACGCGCAAGTCGCCGAAGTGGCGTCAAATCGAAAGACTTGCACCAGACGAACGGTCTACCTGACAGGAGGCCCTCATCACACGACATTTCATTTCATTTACTTGAGTTAGTTCAGTATTTTCACTTTTTTCACACAGAATCTCTGAGGCGTAATTCTTATATGATACAATTTTGCAATACCTTGTCCGTGGTTATCATTTAGTCTTCAGATATCTAAAGACGGCATAATTGGGAAAATGTTTAATTCTTAATAAAGTTGTTGTTAATGTGAGGCTCTTGTAGATAGCTAAATTGCCTACATTGCACTCTAATATTAATAATGCCTAATTTGGTTAGGAGGAAAGGCAGCGAACAAAGGAGCGTGATCAGAATGAAGTTGAATCAACAAGCAGCCTGCATACAGACATGCCTGTTGAACGCATTCTCGAAGCTGAAAAACGAGTGGAGTGCAAAGCAGAAAACCAAGTGGAATATGAGGTAATTTTCTTGCTTGGCTGGGAAGTTGCTTCATTTTATTTTTATAACCATTATTTTTCTGTATTTTTCAGATAGTTGCCAATAATTAATAATGTAGCTATACCATCCTATATATTGTATTTTTTTAAACATTAAGTTTAAGTATTCACATCTGATTTATGCAAATATAGTAATAATGGCTGTGGCACGATATATGTTAGACAGTGTATAAATATGGTTTACGATTAAATTTGAGTGTAAATAATGGGCAATGCTCACCTGTAGTGACAATCTGTAAGTGCTGTGTGATTGATGAATATGGCAGTGTAAACATCATTTGCCTTTCAGAAGTGGAATTTCATTCTTTTAACTCTTATGGAAGAATAGAAGAAAAGGAAAAAGAAATCCTGTCTGTGGGTTAAATATTTTTTTAATGAGAATTTAGGATGTTCCTAGCACAGTGCAATTTTCACTGCTTTTGAGTATAGTCTTGTTATCTTATGTATCTATTTGATTTAATCTTACTGCATTATTTAGTTTTGCTGACTACTGAGATCTTGATTTCTGTAAGTTGCATAGGTGTTGTGTAACATAAACAGCATATACTCTGGGAGTAGATACCATACGAATATTCTCAAGCACATAACTGTAACATAATGTTGCAGAGTACAATGAATAACATTTGCCAGGCTGCCAATATCTGCCAAGCTACCAACAAGCAACTGTTTCAGCTGGTGGAGTGGGCTAAACACATCCCGCACTTCACATCCCTACCTCTGGAGGACCAGGTTCTCCTCCTCAGAGCAGGTGAGAGCTCTATTTTTATAGCAGCACATTTAGTCATTGCAAATGGGTGACTGTGATGATTTTTGCTTCCACAGATATATCCAGTAGAGTTCCTAGGACACACAAATAAGTTAGAATCTTTATGATATCCTGATGTCCATCAGGTCTGGTAATTGAAAAGAGTGACGAGACACAAGATACGTAAAGCGTCCTTTGGAAAGGGGTGAGGGGGGGGAGGTTATTACCATTGATTTTTTAATGTGATGTGTGTATCAAAGAGCTTTGTCAAAATATTCATGTGATTAGTAAATATGGTGCATTATTTTGATTGTGTTCCAAAGTTCACAATTATCTAAACATCCCCATCTCTTACAGTGGTTATGGTTAGTCATTCATTTTAAGCATGTTCTTGTTTACTATGGCAATGTTCCTACATACAGGTTTTTGACACTGTCTTTAGTTCTCACAAGCTGCCCTACCTTAACATTTCAAGAATTTAGATGGTCTCCTGAAGCTAAATGATAAAGTGATGCTACACACAAACCAGTTACTGAGGTTTCCTCCATTATTACTCCTAAGTTCAGTGTGGATAGAAAATAAAAAGAAGATTGATTTTAGTTGTTTAGATAATAAACCCTGAAAATAATTAGCCCTGTTAGAGAGTAAATATCATATTGTTTGTGGTCATGTTTCTACTGGTGTTAGTGTTTGTTGGCTGGTTATAACAGAGGAAAAATTAACACTGCCGAAAGTCGCACAAGCTTTCATTTTTTTGTGAATTACAGTGATATTACTAAAAGTGTTCAATACACTTCACCTGCAGTATTTGAAGCACATTTTAAAAGTTGTTAATGAATTCAAATTATTTAAATAAAATTCTTGACAGGTCTTCAAGTTGTGAAATCTGGTCATATACAAGGGATAGTCATCAAGTTTTAATTATTATAATAAAGTTTGTTTTGCAGGTAAATGTCTGCAGCCATTATACACATTGAAATCCCCATGCCACAGTACTGTTGCATATCACTAGAGGAGCCAAAGCAAAATGTAGTAGCCTATCTCCAATTTCTTAGTGGATTGCTGTGGTTCTGTGGCACAAAGATTTCAATTTTTACCATGCCTACAAACATGTACCTACAAACAAACAAACAAAAAATTAATTACATAACTTTATTTTTGAAGGTGATCATTGAAACTTTACAATTACATTTAATAGTACCAAAACATAACAGCTTTCAAGTTAAATTATAATGCTCATTTCTCATAATGCAACACCATGGCACTATTACTAAAGGCTGAACGAGGATTGGGGGGAGGGGGGGGCAGCTTGATATACAGCATTTTCATTAAAATACATCTTCCTCGTAGTGCTGCACTGTAAATTCTGAGACAGCATTGTTAGTAGGAATTAGAACAATATTGCAAGCATTTCAGTTTACACACTTGCTTGAAGCAAAGAAGAAGATTCAGTGATATTAACATGTTATGAATCTGTGAATCAGAATTCTACCACTACAGGAAGTTGATAGTGATATCTTCATGTTGGAGATTCAAATTTTTACAGTACATTGATTCACTGTAGACAGATGTTTCATAAGGCCACTTTTAATGAAGACAGAATTTTAAACACACACACACACACACACACTTACTTTCTCAATCTACATGAAAATGTAAAATTAACTTTTGTTTCCTGTTGCTCTTTATGTCAGTAGATTCATTTAAAAATTGTATTATTGTTACCTAAAAGAATTAAAGGCACGTAATATCCTCAGTTTGGTCAGTGTTAAGATTCCCTCCTTCAAAGTACCCCTTTTATAATTGTTATGGTAACAATAGATTGACTTCATGCAGCAAAATAAGTTTGGAGGAATGTAATAGGTGCTTATCTGTTTTCTACATAAAAGTATGACTGCACAATTACAGAACCTTGACAGTTGGAACGAGTAAGTTTGGATTGTGTGCTTCCCTTGTTATGTTGATTGTTAATATAAGCGCAGTTGTTCGGCCATATTACAATTTTCATGTGGACAATACAAGTGTTTCTTCTCATTGGATGTCTGAAGTCGTTTCTTTGCTTTCACTGAGTTAATCAGACCTTGCCAATAACAACTCAGTCACCACAATTTCTGTCATTTTCATTGGCTATATGCTATTGTAAGCTTAGCAGCCATATTCAGGGCAGTGTTTTCCTTATTATTGATTACAATCCTCATTAATTCTCTTATCAGTAAGATAATGTTTCCTCCCATAGATGTGTGTAGCAAGTAAAATATTCCCATGCTGTCATGAAGTTAGATACAGTAGTTTACGAAACCCCTAGTAAGTTTTTGACTGCCGTCAAGTTGACGAACAGTGACCTAATCTGTATATCTCAAGATGACAGTAGGTCGGCGTGAAATTACAGTGGTGACACACATACAAGTGGTTTTAATTGCCCAGATATAATGCCAGCACATCATTGGAAAATAAATACTCCAGAAATGAGGTATTTACAATATGGCATATTCTTTTGCTAGGCTTCTCTTTATTTATGTTATTAGTGGACACTCGGATATTAGCTAAAGGTTGGAGAAACTTTGGAATGGGAGATGGACATATGTTTCATTCTTAGCAGCAGCTTAGTTTTTACTGTTTCTTCTGTGTTGACAGAGACAAATAAAAAGTATGAGAGTTGAGTATATAGAGCATATTGAATTATAAAGTTCAAGAATTGCTTTTGTAAATTCATTTTAATTCACATGGTAAGCATCATTTTTCTTTCTTGTCCTACTGAGTCTGTAAATATGTTTGTAATAAATTTATAATGAAAGGATTTCAGTCCATGCATCAGTTGGTAGATAAGCTTTACTTAGCAACAGTTACTAATGTGTTACACCATCAGTGCAAATGGGGAGGGGGGGGGGTCTCGGTGGGGGAACTAAAATTATGCAGTGAGAGTGGTATCAAATCTTCTAGTGACTGGCCCCCCTGATATATCATTAAGAGTGCTAGATGATTATATAGTTGAAATTTTTATTTCGGTTTTTACGTATGCTTTACGAAACATATTGCTCTTTGTTTATGAATACAGGTGGATAGTTTCCATAATACCGGTTGTATTTTATAAGAAAGACTGCAAAAGATTGATTGGAAGTGAATCAGTGTTCATTCTTGCAGAGAAAACTGATATTAAATATTTTGTTTGTATTTACGGTACCGTTACTGAAAGGCCTATGGAATAAAACAGGTTAAAAGTAGATCATAATATAGGAAGCATTTCCATGAGTTAACTGTACTTCATTGAACCTTGTTATGGTTGATAATTACTCTGTGTAGAATATATGTTGCACAGAGTACACATAAGCTAAAAATTTGTTTTCCCGATCCTGACCCAAGTTTTAACTTATCACATATAATCATGCCTTTGTGTTACCATTTATGTATTTCTCAGAATAAGGTTTATGTTTGATTTTTTTCTCACAAAGATAATTTTCTTTACCATTTTTCACCTAGAGATAGTCATCTTGACAAACATTGTTTGATAGGTGTAATTACACCTACCCTCATATGAGTTAATAGTTTACGTGTCTGATAATTTTCTTTTTTTTTTTTTTTAATCCCAAGAAAGACTAAACTCATACATTTTTAGTAGAAGGAAACTTAATTTTATTTTATAAATTGCTGCTTATAAGCTGGTTCATAGACTTGCAATTAACAGACTAAAATATTTACAACTAGTAATTTATTTGCAATCGTTAGCCATAAAATGCAACTAGTATCTTCGTCAAAGCCTTTTTTTACATAATATATCGCAAGTGTATGATCACTTAGGGTACTTAACAATGCTTGTCAGTTTTAGACGCTTCCATAAGCAGTGTCCAACAGTACTACTTTAAACTTCCTCAGCTATTTCCTGTCTCATTTATAATTAGAAAACTCTTTATTCTTAGAGATCTCCCTTAAAGGAGCTACACCATAGAAACTTCTATGTCCTTTTTTGTTGAAACAAGTGCTCCATTTCTAGTTCCTGTAAAGCCATTGGGTGTAAAACTCCTAACCTTAGTGAGTGGTTGACTTCCCTCATACCGTCAACTGCGTTCCAGCTGGGATTTTCCGTTGCATTACTAAGAACTAAATTTCTGCTGAAAAATATGTTTTTTTCTATTGTGTTTAAATTGTTTGTGATCATACGCACTTTCATTTGATTGTGTCATTGTTTATACACATGTATTTCCACATGCTGTGTTATTTTTTGTGATTAAAAAAAAGACAGTGCAATAAGTGAAAGTTAGAGCTGTTATTTCCTCAGCCCATAATAATTGCTTATGATTTTGCCATTTTGTATGCTTCAGCATGTGTTGGTCCTAATTAGTCACAAATTCATATAAAGTAACACCAAACTAGAGTTCAGTGTCATGTTTTGGTTTTACTAATTGGACCTCCAAGTCATTTAACTGTGTGCTGAAAAAGATAAAATAGTTGAAGACTACTGTGAGGATTTGTTATTTGCATGAAAGCGCTGGCAGGTCAAACCTCTTTCCTCATCACCTTAGCCAGCTTCATCCTGACCCACAACTTCTTCACTTTTGAAGGCCAGACATACCAACAATTAAAGGGAACAGCCATGGGTACCAGGATGGCCCCCTCGTACGCCAACCTATTCATGGGTCGCTTAGAGGAAGCCTTCTTGGTTACCCAGGCCTGCCAACCCAAAGTTTGGTACAGATTTATTGATTACATCTTCATGATCTGGACTCACAGTGAAGAAGAACTCCAGAATTTCCTCTCCAAGCTCAACTCCTTTGGTTCCATCAGATTCACCTGGTCCTACTCCAAATTCCATGCCAGTTGACGTTGACCTCCATCTGTCCAATGGCCAGCTTCACACGTCCATCCACATCAAACCCACCAACAAGCAACAGTACCTGCATTATGACAGCTGCCACCCATTCCACATCAAACGGTCCCTTCCCTACAGCCTAGGTCTTCGTGGCAAACGAATCTGCTGCAGTCCGGAATCCCTGAACCATTACACCAACAACCTGACAACAGCTTTCGCATCTCGCAACTACCCTCCCGACCTGGTACAGAAGCAAATAACCAGAGCCACTTCCTCATCCCCTCGAGCCCAGAATCCCCCACAGAAGAACCACAAAAGTGCCCCACTTGTGACAGGATACTTTCCGGGACTGGATCAGATTCTGAATGTGGCTCTCCAGCAGGGATAAGACTTCCTCAAATCCTGCCCTGAAATGAGATCCATCCTTCATGAAATCCTCCCCACTCCACCAAGAGTATCTTTCCGCCGTCCACCTAACCTTCGTAACCTCTTAGTTCATCCCTATGAAATCCCCAAACCACCTTCCCTACCCTCTGGCTCCTATCCTTGTAACCGCCCCCGGTGTAAAACCTGTCCCATGCACTCTCCCACCACCAGCTACTCCAGTCCTGTAACCCGGAAGGTGTACACGATCAAAGGCAGAACCACATGTGAAAGCACCCACGTGATTTACCAACTGACCTGCCTACACTGTGATGCATTCTATGTGGGAATGACCAGCAACAAACTGTCCATTCGCATGAATGGACACAGGCAGACAGTGTTTGTTGGTAATGAGGATCACCCTGTGGCTAAACATGCCTTGGTGCACGGCCAGCACATCTTGGCACAGTGTTACACCGTCCGGGTTATCTGGATACTTCCCACCAACACCAACCTATCCGAACTCCAGAGATGGGAACTTTCTCTTCAATATATCCTCTCTTCCCGTTACCCACCAGGCCTCAATCTCCGCTAATTTCAAGTTGCCACCACTCATACCTCACCTGTCATTCAACATCATCTTTGCCTCTTCACTTCCACCTCGACTGACATCTCTGCCCAAACTCTTTGTCTTTAAATATGTCTGCTTGTGTCTGTATATGTGTGGATGGATATGTGTGTGTGTGTGTGTGTGTGTGTGTGTGTGTGCGAGTGTATACCTGTCCTTTTTCCCCCCTAAGGTAAGTCTTTCCGCTCCCGGGATTGGAATGACTCCTTACCCTCTCCCTTAAAACCCACATCCTTTCGTCTTTCCCTCTCCTTCCCCTCTTTCCTGATGAGGCAACAGTTTGTTGCGAAAGCTTGAATTTTGTGTGTGTGTGTGTGTGTGTGTGTGTGTTTGTGTTTGTTTGTGTGTCTATCGACCTGCCAGCGCTTTCGTTCGGTAAGTCACATCATCTTTGTTTTTAGATATATTTTTCCCACGTGGAATGTTTCCCTTATATATATGTCTGCTTGTGTCTGTATATGTGTGGATGGAAATGTGTGTGTGTGTGTGTGTGTGTGTGTGTGTGTGTGTGTGTGTGTGTGTGCGCGAGTGTATACCCGTCCTTTTTTCCCCCTAAGGTAAGTCTTTCCGCTCCCGGGATTGGAATGACTCCTTACCCTCTCCCTTAAAACCCACATCCTTTCGTCTTTCCCTCTCCTTCACTCTTTCCTGATGAGGCAACAGTTTGTTGCGAAAGCTTGAATTTTGTGTATATGTTTGTGTTTGTTTGTGTGTCTATCGACGTGCCAGCGCTTTCATTTGGTAAGTCACATCATCTTTGTTGATATATATATATATATATATATATATATATATATATATATATATATATATATATATATATATATAAGGGAGAAAAACATAATTATTAGAGGGCAAAATAAATGTAAGAATGAAAAATTATCATACATTTCCATCTTGTTGATTTATTTTATATTAAGACATGTATACATTTTTGGCCAGTTTAACAAATGTTTTCATTGTTTTTAGTTTGAAACTATTTTGTTACAGGTTGGAATGAGCTGCTAATTGCAGCATTCTCACATCGATCTGTAGATGTTAAAGATGGTATAGTACTTGCCACTGGACTCACAGTGCATCGAAATTCTGCCCATCAAGCGGGAGTGGGCACAATATTTGACCGTGTTTTGACAGAATTGGTGGCAAAGATGAGAGAAATGAAAATGGATAAAACAGAACTTGGCTGCTTGAGATCTGTAATTCTTTTCAATCCAGGTAAGCATTATTTCGGAGCTGTGAAAATAGTCTCTATCAACACCTTTCTTTCTGGCCACCGTGCCCCCCACCCAAAAAAAAAAAAAAAAAAAAAGAAACCTTCTTTCCCATCTCTCCCTCTGTGTGTGTGTGTGTGGGGGGGGGGGGTATTGAAAATCAAAAGTTATTGAAGCAGCTACCATTCTTTTTATTTAGCAGTGTAAAAACATATAAGATTAGTGTTCATTCTAGCAAAGGAAAATTTAGTTGAGAAGACTTAAAATGCAAGACAAGTAGAGTGGCTGTCCGGTAATTACCTTCAGGAGGTGAAGTTCCTAGTACTACTGATGGAAATATTTAAAACAGAAAGCACTAATCCTAGCATTTGGAGCTTCTGTATTCACTTTCAGGGAGCAAAGAGGGAGTGGTTTGGATGGATTGGAAAAAGAAGGCAAGGTGCTGAGAGCCTAGCTTAAAACAGATGTACATATTATGCAAAAGAGGAGAGAGAAAGTGTCAGAAAAGAGGATAATAGGTCAAAAATAGTACATTAATTAGCACTGTTTTAACTTCTGTTTAGAGGTGATAAAAGGGGTGGATTGAGAGTTAATGTGGGGTAAAGAGGAAGAAAAATGAGTGCAATGTATAATACAGTTAAGAAGTAAACTGGGAACGTAGGTGGATTAACCCTTACAACAGACAGGCAGGAAGGGTTTCTGGAATAAGCAAGACTTAAATTTTCAGTAGCAGTCCCAAAAGTACTGTTTGCCAATTTCAGTACATAGTACAAACTGACAAAAAATGGTTGTCACTTCTTTTGATATACATGCTTACTGGTCTGTATTTTCTGCACAGTCTTCACATAACATAACCGTATGGGACAGACGGAGCCGCTTTACACAACTTTTACAAAAATATTTTGTTGTATTGTCTTTGCGTTTATAACAACCACCTCATTTGCTTTCTGGTACAACCTTCTCATGGGTAATTCCAGATACCCACACTGCCAGTTGGCAAATGTTCCCCAATAGAGTCTTCTGGTTAGCTCTGTCCCATGTGTGCTTTTATCCGTTCCAAACCCAGTTGCTTGAGAAATAGCCCTCTTGATATATCCAGTCTTGTGTTTGCTAGTATAAATGCATTTGTAGTATACAGTGCAATGTTCACAATGGCATAAGACATGCACTGTGGCCATTGTCTTGTTTGCCTTTCTTCATTATATTCTGAACACATGGCATCAACTACATCCACTCACATTACCTGTTTCTTCACTGATTTTATTGTTTGTTTGCATTAATGATGCTAAAATTACATATTTATTTTTCTTCGGCACATGTGACACCAATGTGAAATTGTCATTAAATCCAAATTTGGATGAATGGATTTCTCTTTTCATGGAAGCAAGAATTCTAAAGGATTTCTCTTTTATTTTTGTGCAGTGTTTCAACAAGTGTAAGATTACAAAATGTCAAAAGTTTTCTAGCAAGAGTGTAGCTTATGAACCAGTTATCAAGGGTAATATTCATTCTTGTTCTCTTCACTGGCTCGACAAGTCTGAGCACATCATCAGCTGTGTTACTCACTGGGAACAAACCTGAAGGTTGTTGTCCCACATATACTTCTAAATTCTGTACATAGTGTCCTTTTACATCTGTTGTGATAAATATTTTGATCCCATACTTTCCAGATTTTGATGGAATGAGCATTCTGAAAGGACAATGTCCCCAAAAAGTTAACAATAATTCATTGACTGCAAGATAGTCACTTCTTGTTTAATGACTTGTGCAATTTTTTGTGAATCCCTCCATAACACCACGTACAGGGGCCAAATTATCGCTCTTTCTGTGTTTCTGTCTTGTGTGACTATTGTCTGACCTAACACAACTCAAAAGAAAATGGAACCTTCACAATGACCTGTGGGAAAGGAAGATTGCTGACCCTGTGCAGCAAGTGTCCCAAAATTCTTCCACGTTCATTTTGCCTCTGTGAAGAATGCCAGAAATGTACAAAATTCTCAAAAAATACCTTGAACTCATCTTTTTTTCAGTATTTGGGTCAACCATTAAAAAGAGATTTTATGTGATCCATGTAAGTATTTGTGCTTTCTATTACCAAATCGAGCAAATTGTCGTTAATGCACTTTTTCCAGGCCTTGGCAATGGTGTTAGCATATCTGGCTTCTACACTGCCACCAGGTAAATGTGTAATTATATTGCGAGATTTAGTACAGACATTTTCATCGGGAACATTTTTCAGCCATTTACTTTGTCTGTCTCTCAACAAATCGCAGGGTGATGATTCCGTGGAATAGGGACTGGAACCAACTACACTAGTTGATAGAGAATCTTGATTGATTGATGTGTAAGTGTACTCACATTTCTGACAGGAATAATGGTGCCATCTTCACTGTCCAGCTGTTAATCGCTCATATCGCTTTCATGTGTCATGATCACTTTCAGGAACTAAATTGTGATTTACGTCTGAATCGTCATTATCACATTCAAATAGCAGTTCTTCAGTTTTCTCTTCATTCAGTGTGTGCTGCCTAGCCATTTTCAGGCAGATAGAGTAACAAGAAAAGTGCGTAAGTAGAAAAAGCTAATGTAAACAAACTGGGTCTCAGACCCAGAGTACATTTCTTACCGTGTCAACAAACAAATGGCTAACAAAGAGGAATGAGGAAACAGGTAGAGACCTGTGGGGACATTAAGTGAAAGCTACAGTGAATGGCTTACTCATAAACCGTATACTCTCACAAATATTTTGAAAACAAAATCTGCCTGGGTCTAAGAGACACAGCCCATCTGTTCCAGTATTAATAAAGGCCATGGATGATGCAAGGATATGTTGGAGAGCAGTTTCCGTACCCTGTGTTCAAGGAGGATACAAATTGCACATGTGGTGTAGCAAATGTTCAGATCTCTTGAGTCAAATTACATGGGAAACGTCATGAGTGGTTTCAAGTGTTGCTCTATCTCTGATGATGTAGAATTTACCAAGGATAAGATTGAAGGAAGTAGTGGTGTGTGAATGCTTGAGGCAGGTTTTAGTAGAGGAACGATTGCAGGATTAAGAACTTTGATATACAGTGATAATGTGATACATTCGTGTGGTTTTACAAGGATATAGTGGATATGTGAAAAGGGTATCAGTGAGAGATGATCTCGTCTCGGGATATGATTTAAAAAAGTCAGAGTTTCGTGCTCCATTCCTCCAATAAACCTCCTTACACCCTTGAAATGTATTGACGCCTGGGTGGTGAAGGAGGTGGGGCATCTTGCTTCTGATTATTTTGAAAATTTGTAGCATTCTTCCAAGCAGTTTCATGCTCTATTCCTCCAATAAACCTCTCTCACACCCGTGACGTTCCTTGTATAATTTGCCTGCAATTTTTATTTGATTTTGTACAGCTCTGTCACATGTCTCTGTCTGAAAATTTTAATTGAGACTCGTAGGTAGTATGCCATGAGATACAGAAGCAAGTAGTAATACGCACAGATGGAATTCTACATGAACAAGGCAGCTGATTTTCCTTTTGAGCAAGACGACCTACATGCCATGTTCTTTGCCAAACTCTTTTAAAGAGGTTGCTGCCGTAAGTAGTGTTGTCTTCTTCAGTTCACTAAACTGGCTTTTTGACCTTCTTTTGCACTATTTGCCTTACCTTATTTTGTTATCAGTCTGTGATTGTTACCTTCTCTTACTGTTTGCCTGTTATATTTTTGGTATTTCGTTGTTATCTTTGTCCAGTATTGTAATTCTCACTGTCACAATTTTTTATTCTGTATAGCTGTTTCCTATAGAGACAGAGCACTTGCTCTATTGTTGGAGAAATGGCAGAAGTGAAGGTGGAGAGTTGGAATGCATGGTGTGTAAATGCACATTCATTTACAAGAAGAACATTGTAATCGAATTTGAGCACTCTGTTTTTTATTGCATTTGCAAAATTAACCATAACAGATTGAAGGTCAAGTAGTTGCCCAAAATTTTAAAATGTAGCCAGTGGCAAAATTGGTAGCCTCATTGCAACAATTCCACCTTCTCTATCTTCATTATTTTAAATTGCTTATTCTATAAACCGACCATTATATAAAGTAGACCACAAGTTGCACTTTTGTGAAAGTAGAGGCTTTTCAGTGTTTGTAATATCACTAAGAACAACTGGAACCTAGAAATTTATCCAAGTTTAAATCCTTAAGTAATTGAAAGGAGGATATAAGATGAACATCAACAAAAGCAAAACGAGGGTAATGGAATGTAGTCGAATTAAGTCGGGTGATGCTGAGGGAATTAGATTAGGAAATGAGACACTTAAAGTAATAAGGGAGTTTTGCTGTTTGGTGAACAAAATAACTGATGATGATCGAAGTAGAGAGGATATCAAATGTAGACTGGCAATGGCAAGGAAAGGGTTTCTGAAGAAGAGAAATTTGTTAACATTGAGTATAGATTTAAGTGTCAGGACGTTGTTTCTGAAAGTATTTGTATGGAATGTAGCCATGTATGGAAGTGAAACATGGACGATAAATGGTTTGGACAAGAAGAGAATAGAAGCTTTCGAAATGTGCTACAGAAGAATGCTGAAGATTAGATGGGTAGATCACATAACTAATGAGGAGGTACTGAATAGGATTGGGGAGAAGAGGAGTTTGTGGCACAACTTGACTAGAAGAAGGGATCGGTTGGTAGGACATGTTCTGAGGCATCAAGGGATCACCAATTTATTATTGGAGGGTAAAAATCGTAGAGGGAGACCAAGAGATGAATACACTAAGCAGATTCAGAAGGATGTAGGCTGCAGTACGTACTGGGAGATGAAGAAGCTTGCACAGGATAGAGTAGTGTGGAGAGCTGCACCAAACCAGTCTCAGGACTGAAGACAACAACAACAAGTAATATGTTCTAAATTCTCAACTTTCATTGTCATTTGTGTATTAGTGAGTGGTCTTGATACACTGGGGTTATCAGAGTAAGTCAAAAAGAAATGCTGCCTCGTCCTCCTCCTTCTTCTTCTTTTCCCCAAATGCAACCATACAGGTTCAAAACCACAACGTTTATGATTAATTTATGACTTTTCATCATCATCCATTTTCTCAGTTTAGCTCGATCTTTTAACAAGGAAATTTTTTCCAATGTGGTAAAGTGCATTATCCTGCTTCTGAAGCCACTTCACACAGACGTTGTTGCAGTGAATCCCTTGATGAGCATTTAGCAGCTCAAACAGATGGATGTCTGATAGTGCCAGGTCAGGGCAGTATGGGGGATGAGGCAAGGCTTCCCATCCAATTTTCACAATCTCTTCAGTGGTATGATGACTGGTGTGTGGTCTTGCATTGGTACCCAAGTTGCACAAACCTTTGAGTATCCCGGCTGTTGAGTAATCGTCATCACACTGCCTTTGTTGGGGGGGGGGGGGGGGGTGTAATGTGACACAAATCATGTGCAGGCAGTCATGACGAATGATGCTATAGACTCACTGAATGAATGTTGTGTGGAGTCGCTGCAGTCACCAGCCTGCTGCTCTGTGTTTCGTCAGCCAATGATGTTTGTTCTTCAGCTTTGTTACAGCCACAAACAAGTCTTTCATGAATGTGAACGAGCTTTTCACCTTATATTACGAAGAATTTTATCGCAGAGCTGTATGAACATTGATGTTGGCCATTTTGTAAGTGACTGCAGTATTGGCCTCTGTTGACACACAAAGTTACTACTGCAGTGGATTGGAGAAACATTTTTGCAGAATACTCCCAAACACAAATTTTTCATTTAACGCACTTTATTTAAGGAGAAAGAAAAGGAGGCATTAGTGCTTGACTGGCCATATTTACAGGAATATAATAATTGCTGTGAACTGGGGCTTGAATATGAGAAAGTTGTCTTTGGCATTACACTGGAAGTCCATTTTATCAAGACTAGAGGAGAAAAAGAGGGGAGAGAGAACATGTTAGAGGTTTTAAGGATAGAGAAAAGACAATATCTGTAAATACAGGGTGATTCAAAAAGAATACCACAACTTTAAAAATGTGTATTTAATGAAAGAAACATAATATAACCTTCTGTTATACATCATTACAAAGAGTATTTAAAGAGGTTTTTTTTTCACTCAAAAAAAAGTTCAGAGATGTTCAATATGGCCCCCTCCAGACACTCGAGCAATATCAACCCGATACTCCAACTCGTTCCACACTCTCTGTAGCATATCAGGCGTAACAGTTTGGATAACTGCTGTTATTTCTCGTTTCAAATCATCAATGGTGGCTGGGAGAGGTGGCCGAAACACCATATCCTTAACATACCCCCATAAGAAAAAATCGCAGGGGGGTAAGATCAGGGCTTCTTGGCGGCCAGTGATGAAGTGCTCTGTCACGGGCTGCCTGGCGGCCGATCCATCGCCTCGGGTAGTTGACGTTCAGGTAGTTACGGACAGATAAGTGCCAATGTGGTGGCGCTCCATCCTGCAGAAATATGAATTGTTGTGCTTCTTGTTCGAGCTGAGGGAACAGCCAATTCTCTAACATCTCCAGATACTGTAGTCCAGTTACAGTAGCACCTTCGAAGAAAAAGGGACCAAAAACTTTATTGGCTGAAATGGCACAGAAAACGTTCACCTTAGGCGAGTCACGTTCATACTGAGTTGTTTCCCACAGATTCTCAGTGCCCCATATACAGACATTGTGACAGTTGACTTTCCCGTTAGTGTGGAAAGTTGCTTCATCACTAAACACAATCTTTGCATCAACTGACGCTGATGCCCAGTCAACAGTGCCTCAAGCGAACAAATGTACAACTAAATGAAACTTTATAGCTCCCTCAATTCGCGAACAGATAGTGCTTAGCTCTGCCTTTTGTCGTTGCAGAGTTTTAAATTCCTAAAGTTGTGGTATTCTTTTTGAATCACCCTGTATATCTGCATACCTAATGTAGGAAGGAGGAAAATGTTACGAAAATGGTGGTTGTGTTCTTCGTAATTCATGTGCTTGGGTTTTATCTGTTATAATGTTGCACCAATCACAGAACTGTAATATATTGTTACAAATAAATGTGCATCCGAAAAAATGTCTTGCGCGTGCTTAATGTGGTGGTGGTGGTGGTGGTGGTCGTGGTAGTAGTAGTAGTAGTAGTAGTAGTAATAATCACTTAAACTGCTTGTTCTGCATTTCCTCTGTCTGTTTTATCCTCCACTGCATGCGTCAACCATCCCTTCCACAGTCTCAGATTTTCCTCTGTTTGCCTCCCCCCCTCCCCCTTTCACACCAAGGGAGGTGACACATTGGCTTCCACTGAACTGGTATTTGGGAGGATGGAGTTTGCAATCCCCATCCGGCCATTTCAGATATAAGTTCTCCTCGATTTCCGTAATTCACTTCACACAAATGCTGCCTAATCTGAGCTTCTGCAATGTTAAACCCGAAATATCTCTCTCTCTCTCTCTCTCTCTCTCTCTCTCTCTCTCTCTCTCTCTTTTTCTTTTTAACCCCTGCCCCTTGTCTCCTCCAGTCTACTGTTAACCAGCTGTTATCTCCAACAAAGATATCATATTTCCTAAACCAAAAAATGTTGTTGTGGACATAGCCATGCTTCTTGCCATAATGAGGATAGATTTAAATGTGTTGTTACTTTGTTGTTTTCCGTTTTAAAAATTTTTCCCTTCATAATGTGTTCATTTTGTTGTAGAAGTGTTGTAGTATATTCATTTATAATCATTTTATGCACTCATGTTTTATTCCTGAAACACTTCATAAATTCTGTATATTGTTGCAGAGGTGAGGGGTTTGAAATCTGCCCAGGAGGTGGAACTACTTCGTGAAAAAGTATATGCAGCTTTGGAAGAATATACTAGAACAACACACCCTGACGAACCAGGACGATTTGCGAAACTTCTGCTTCGTCTGCCTTCTTTACGTTCCATAGGCCTTAAGTGTTTGGAGCATTTGTTTTTCTTTCGCCTTATTGGAGATGTTCCAATTGATACGTTCCTGATGGAGATGCTTGAATCGCCTTCGGATTCATAATTCGCTTTCTGTTGATACAACGAAGAGACTTGTCTGTCCAAACTCAGATCTTAAAATATGCTCAAATGAAATTAAATTGGCAATGGATCATGTTGTGCACTTCATGCTTTATCAGTTGGTTTTATGAGGGAACAGTTTCAATAGAAATGCGTTATTTTTTGAATGAAGTGTTTTTATATTTTTTCCATTGTAAAGGTGTGCTCAAAATACTGAGATAAATTTATACATTTGGTTCCCTTTGTGGGTCTCGCAGTTTTATCAAGTACATGTTCATTTGTCAGTCATAAATAAATGTAGCAGGATGGTCCATCATGTGCTTCAGGTTTCACTTGTAGGTCAAGAAACAGACATGCTTAAGGCATTAGGTTGCCACCCTCAAACAGACTATATTTCATCATCTGACAAATGCATTAGAATGTTTTCTGCATATCTGTTCTTGTATATTATATTCATTTTATGTCTTGACTCAGGATGGGTATAATAAACTCACGTGTTTCATCACACAGGTAACATTTGACTTTCTTTATAATATTGTCAGTGGCTTTGTTTATGTATGCATTTTATACAGTTTGTCATTCTTCGTGCTGTATTTATATTTTGTGGGAATTAGAATTGGAGGAGGAAAAGCAAAAAATGTATTTTAATTACTGGAATTCTCTCTCCTTTTTGTTATAGTTCAGTAGGTACAGAATAGTTTGAGAGGTAAACTGAAACGTTACTTGATTGAAGCTGAGCATGCCTGCTCATTGCAAAAGACCATATTTGTACACCACTGAAGTTAGTTTTCTGGTTTGGTATACCAAGATATGGGATGTGCTGAGACAACTTTCCCTAGTTCACATGTACCGAGCTACAACTCCACAGAGTGGCTCCATAAACCCATAAAGCAGTTAATGGATTTCATAAAAGAGGAGATCGTGCAGATAACATTTTGACTTGCCTTATACAGGGTGTAAAGGGTATAAGTGCAGATATTTCTGTTGGTTAGTGAAGTCAGTGTACTGAACAATATCACATCAGTATGTTTGTCATTTGCAGACTAATAATTCTAGCTATGATAAGACATATGTTTTTAGGTTGGTTAGTACCTCCAACTACGTGTGGCAACAGCAAGCCATTAATACTCATTTTCACTGGGCAGCAGGTTAGGTTTTGAAGTGCGGATGTGTGGACACAAAATGTTTAGTCTACACTGATAGGTGTGGTCAACCCAGTGGTGCAGTTACAACTATGCAAAAAACATCAGGCAGTAAATCATGTTACTTGTTTGTGGGAAGACTGTTTGACAAAGAGAAAAACAACCAACACACTGCTGTATGTACATATTAAGATACCACAAATAAAAATATCTGCACTTACGCCGGTTACACACTGTGTACACATGTCTTAGCTTATCTGCTGAAAGAGTTTTCTCTCAGCATGCTGAGGGACTTCAGCAGTAGTCACAAGATATTCCCATTGCAGTCATATTTAAGAACTGTAGGAAGGGTGTTATTTGGATTATTATTGCAGTGATTTTTAAGTGACTGCTATTTCAGAACTTCTGTATTGTGTCTTACAATTAACGCTCTCAAGTATGTGTTGCTTATGCTTAAAGATGAAGCATGTGGTGTTGTGTTATGTACTGTTGTCCTCTGTTAAGATCTACTACATTAAGATCAACTTTTGGCATATTAGGAAATTTACTGTCCTACAATCTGGTAATTCCAGAGTGCAAACAAGAAACAATAATGAGGAAGGGCAACTGATCCTCTTATGCATAGTGATGTAATGCACAAACAGATGTGTAACAACGTACAGATGTCACTAGCTTTGAAACTATTGCTTTTTTTCTAGTGTAAGCACTTTTTCTGAAGGTATGTCCACAGAATGCCTCTTTCCTGGTGTGCAGTTTTCATAAATTTGTAAGGTGCTGCTTCTCTGTTTTCCTACTTTTATACTTGTCTCTTACTTTACAGTAATATGATTGGAGACTTTTTATCTAATACTTGACACTCACGGCATCTCATCTCAAATTTTTATTGAAACAGTCCTTAGAAGCAGCATTCCATATGACTTATCTTTGTCTGTAATATTTTATAAATTTCCCCGTGCTTTCCGTGGAGTCAACATAACCTCAACACACTACACAATGAAACCCACATGGACCATAGTTGCCTGTCATTTGCTGAGCAGTGCAAGAGATTCCCACCAAACCTGGAAAGCAATGCACTTTCATGCACAGCCTTCACTTTGAGGAAATTACACATGCACAAAAGCACAGGCATAGTTGTGCTGTTGGAAATGTAAACTCTTGCACAAACTTGAACAGAAAAAAAGGCATGTGGACGTACCTTTTCACACGCAACTACAGAAAGTGCCCCCAGATAGTGGCTGCTGTTGGTGGATGTATTTGGTTGTCTAAGTGGTGATGTATGTGAGGTGCTGAGTGCACAATGAAAAACAGCTTATCTCTGACTTACTGTCCCCCTCCCCATCACTTATTGGTTGACTGCAAGTGAGTGGTTGCATTTTCAAATTTTTGTTTCTTGTCTTTTGTTGTTCTTGTGCTTGATAAGACACCTCTCTTTGGTTTGAGATGATACTGCTGGAAAGAGAAAATTGTCTGTTAGCAATGTTTGATAGTGTAATGGATGTAAGAGATTTATCTTTCATTCAGCTGGAAAAATGAAGTAGCTATAGTAAACAAAAGAATGTATTTTCCAACAATAAAAACCTGCGAGAAACATGGAAAATTGGAGGGAAAGCTTATATCTTCTATTTATTATTATTGTTTGTTTATGTATCATCCATTTCATCTGCTTGTAAGTTAGACTGACCTTTTATTTTTGAGTGTCATTTTCAGAATAAATGTTCCATTTAATGTAATAAATTTGTTCTTGATAACATACTTGTTTCAACTGGCATGTAATACAGTCCAATAGTCATTAAGGTTGTCGTTGATATTAAAGCACACCCTTCAAATTTAATGGATGTTTCTGATCACACGTCATCTACATAATTCAATGAATATTTTGTACATTTGTTCAAATAGTAGTTCTACATTCCACTGGAAAATTTGTCATTCTTGCCATTAAGGACAAATATTTGTAGTCTAGGATCAATTCTGATATGTCAGGTGTGTGTTACTTTGTAGGAAATTGCTTTGAAATAACTAGTGTATGTGTTTAAATACATCTGTAAAAGATAGGTTTCACTCCTATTTTGTCTGAATAATTCTGTTTCATTAAGCTACACCTTATGTAATGGTACATCATGTTCATTTAGTCATTTAGGAAGAAATACTTGTAGAACTTTATGCAGAATTGTGGCTGTTACAAAAATCCTCTTGTGGTACTATTTCATGTAAACATTCATTTGCCAAATGTTCACCTAAAATTACTTCATGAATGTTATAAAACAATTATATTCTGATCTTAATACATAATAGATTGTTGAGATATTGGCAAGCATTTAAGGGTAGGACTTACGCAGAGCAGTATAACAAAAGTAAAATATTTATAGATTAGATAATATTCAGTCTTTCAGGTAAAATTCTCCAGAGGACAGAAAATTTCAAATTGTATCAGAAGTCATCAGAAATCATACTCCAGGTGTATAATGAGGTTGATGGAGAAAGTGCATTCACTTTCAAGTACAGCACTGGCATGTAGTATCTATTCAGTATGTACTTTAAGAGAGCCCTGCATTATTATAAAGAAGGCACTGAGTTTATAATATCCTAGAGTAATGAAAGCTCTGATGGCCTTTGCAGAAAGGCATGGAAAATTTAATAATTTGTGCATTTTGTTTTGCATCCTTTGATACTTGTAACGTGTTGCCATTAAAAGTATTTGTGGTGTCAGAATTGCTGTGGACAATGAGAACTGACATGATCATGCCATAAAAAACTCATCACGAAGTTTAAATATTGTACTCATTCTGGAAACCTTAAAATATTGCAAATAGATACTGAGGCAAGTAAGAGATACTGAAACGATAAAGGCTTTAATTACAGTTCAAATTCCATGATTTATCAGCTTGATTTTGGTAGGACTTCTAGCCCATGAAATAAATCAGTGGCTCACTTGTAGGGATATACAGTCTGTTGTTTTGAAGCGCAATTCTTTTATACTGTTGTAATTGGGTTTTTGAAAAGGAAATGCCTGTTTTGGAATGGAGAGAGATACTTATAGTCTGAGAATTTCCTGTAGGCTTAAAATCACAGACTTGATCAAATGAATATATTGCATAAGACTTGTTTAATATATCTGTTCATGTTATGTAAAAAGAAGTTTATCATTCTTAGTTCATTACACATGATGCATTTCAGTGCTGTGCTGTTTATATAGTTTTGTGGATGTTTTTCCACTGTCTTCCTGTTTTGTACAATATGTATTAAAATACTGTTGTGTATTTTCTGGACTTAATAATACGTTAATGCTGAGAAAGATATAAGAATCACTTTGTAAAAACCTTTGAAGAACTACAAAATGCTATTGATGTTACTTGGATTTACAAGTTTTACTGTTAACTTTGATCAAATACATTAATCTGTTATTCTGTGCAAGAATAAAATGTTTAGCTATTAATGTTTACACTTCTTATTTTTAGTGGTAACTTTAATGTATTCAAAAGATATAATTCAGGCAGATTAACATTGTGCTGAAAGAAGTACCTCGTATTTTTTACTTTTTTTATTTTACAGGAAAAAAGGCTGAATCTCACTAAATGTGGTGATAACCTTGTTTTGCACTACCTTGTACATAATAATAATAATAATAATAATCACTATCATTGAGACTTGCTCCAGGTGCACAGACCCCTTTAATGTATCACTGTTTTCAAAATAATGTACCAAAACAATCATTTAATAACCTGAAGATGCATAAATTCACTGTTTTGTCCCAATTCAAAAAGTTAAGACAGGAAAAGTGGCTCCTTTTTTTATATAAGATTTAGTGTTGGACCTTTCTCTCATGGCATGCTGTGTTAAGGGCACAGCAGTGTCAGTCATTTGGTAAACCACCACACTATTGTGACTGGCAAGGGGTCTACAAAAGGTTTAATCAAATCTTGCATTTTCAATATCTGCACATTACTTCATATTTTTAGGAGATAAAAACATGAGTATTTGACTATATAGCCGTATCTAATTGAAGACATGAAAATTCAAAGTACACAGAATAATACTGATGTGGTAGCACAAGCTTACATCATTGGGGATGATTTCATACTGTTAACACTACAAAGTTTTCCAGTAACTAGAAGAAGAAATGAGTCATACAGTACTGGAAAGTTCTGGGTGGAATGCAAAAGGGCGAGAATAATAATGCTCACCATATAGTTTTTGCATTAAGTGGTAAATACGCGTGTAAACAAGACTGAACAGGCAAACTTTCAGGTAATGACCTTCCTCAGAGCTAACAAAGTAAACACACACACACACACACACCTACATTTTTTCAAGCATTGCAGTGCTTTGACAATAAAGCTATCACTTCCTACCCCCACCAACTCCCCCTCTCTTCCTCTCTGGTTCTGGAATATATTTCCTGTATATTATGTTTCAAGTGGGAAAATAAACCTTGTCTCTTGCTTCATTAAAATGTGAACATAACTTGTCAGAATCTATATATGTTATTACAAGTGAACTGGAATTTGATCTTTTTGGTTCACCATCTAAGAACAATGATAAACATATGGTGAAGTAAACTTTTGTGACACCAAAAAGTTGTTTAGTTGGTACAGCCATTTTTTCTGGCTAGCTATTTAAAACATTATTTTGCTTTATGTTGCCTTTGGGGACATTGTGTGACCTTTTGCCCTCCCCGTGTCATCTACGAGCTTATGTAGGGCTCATATTACCCCTTATGTTAGTGGTATAACTGATTGTCAGTATAGGGATTGGATCATATTTCAAGAGGGGAGTTTGCTAACTGTAAACTAGAAGATGGGAGTCATACAGAAGAAAATATTGCAGTATACCAGGTTTGTCCCCCCCATGAACCATAGACCTTGCCGTTGGTGGGGAGGCTTGCGTGCCTCAGCGATACAGATGGCCGTACCGTAGGTGCAACCACAACGGAGGGGTATCTGTTGAGAGGCCAGACAAACATGTGGTTCCTGAAGAGGGGCAGCAGCCTTTTCAGTAGTTGCAGGGGCAACAGTCTGGATGATTGACTGATCTGGCCTTGTAACAATAACCAAAACGGCCTTGCTGTTCTGGTACTGCGAACGGCTGAAAGCAAGGGGAAACTACAGCAGTAATTTTTCCCGAGGGCATGCAGCTTTACTGTATGGTTAAATGATGATGGCATCCTCTTGGGTAAAATATTCCGGAGGTAAAATAGTCCCCCATTCGGATCTCCGGGCGGGGACTACTCAAGAGGACGTCGTTATCAGGAGAAAGAGAACTGGCGTTCTACGGATCGGAGCGTGGAATGCCAGATCCCTTAATCGGGCAGGTAGGTTAGAAAATTTAAAAAGGGAAATGGATAGGTTAAAGTTAGATATAGTGGGAATTAGTGAAGTTCAGTGGCAGGAGGAAAAAGACTTTTGGTCAGGTGATTACAGGGTTATAAATACAAAATCAAATAGGGGTAATGCAGGAGTAGGTTTAATAATGAATAAACAAATAGGAGTGCGGGTTAGCTACTACAAACAGCATAGTGAACGCATTATTGTGGCCAAGATAGACACAAAGCCCATGCCTACTACAGTAGTACAAGTTTATATGCCAACTAGCTCTGCAGATGATGAAGAAATTGATGAAATGTATGACGAGATAAAAGAAATTATTCAGGTAGTGAAGGGAGACGAAAATTTAATAGTCATGGGTGACTGGAATTTGTCAGTAGGAAAAGGGAGAGAAGGAAACATAGTAGGTGAATATGGATTGGGGGGAAGAAATGAAAGAGGAAGCCGCCTTGTAGAATTTTGCACAGAGCATAACTTAATCATAGCTAACACTTGGTTCAAGAATCATAAAAGAAGGTTGTATACCTGGAAGAATCCTGGAGATACTAAAAGGTATCAGATAGATTATATAATGGTAAGACAGAGATTTAGGAACCAGGTTTTAAATTGTAAGACATTTCCAGGGGCAGATGTGGATTCTGACCACAATCTATTGGTTATGAACTGCAGATTGAAACTGAAGAAACTGCAAAAAGGTGGGAATTTAAGGAGATGGGACCTGGATAAACTGAAAGAACTAGTGGTTGTAAAGAGTTTCAGGGAGAGCATAAGGGAACAATTAACAGGAATGGGGGAAAGAAATACAGTAGAAGAAAAATGGGCAGCTCTGAGGGATGAAGTAGTGAAGGCAGCAGACGATCAAGTAGGTAAAAAGACGAGGGCTAATAGAAATCCTTGGGTAACAGAAGAAATATTGAATTTAATTGATGAAAGGAGAAAATATAAAAATGCAGTAAATGAGGCAGGCAAAAAGGAATACAAACGTCTCAAAAATGATATCGACAGGAAGTGCAAAATGGCTAAGCAGGGATGGCTAGAGGACAAATGTAAGGATGTAGAGGCTTGTCTCACTAGGGGTAAGATAGATACTGCCTACAGGAAAATTAAAGAGACCTTTGGAGAGAAGAAAACCACTTGTATGAATATCAAGAGCTCAGATGGCAACCCAGTTCTAAGCAAAGAAGGGAAGGCAGAAAGGTGGAAGGAGTATATAGAGGGTTTATACAAGGGCGATGTACTTGAGGACAATATTATGGAAATGGAAGAGGATGTAGATGAAGACGAAATGGGAGATAAGATACTGCGTGAAGAGTTTGACAGAGCACTGAAAGACCTGAGTCGAAACAAGGCCCCGGGAGTAGACAACATTCCATTAGAACTACTGATGGCCTTGGGAGAGCCATTCATGACAAAACTCTACCATCTGGTGAGGAAGATGTATGAGACAGGCGAAATACCCTCACACTTCAAGAAGAATATAATAATTCCAATCCCAAAGAAAGCAGGTGTTGACAGATGTGAAAATTACCGAACTATCAGTTTAATAAGTCACAGCTGCAAAATACTAACGCGAATTCTTTACAGACGAATGGAAAAACTGGTAGAAGCGGACCTCGGGGAAGATCAGTTTGGATTCCGTAGAAATTTTGGAACACATGAGGCAATACTAACCCTATGACTTATCTTAGAAGAAAGATTAAGAAAAGGCAAACCTACGTTTCTAGCATTTGTAGACTTAGAGAAAGCTTTTGACAATGTTAACTGGAATACTCTCTTTCAAATTCTGAAGGTGGCAGGGGTAAAATACAAGGAGCGAAAGGCTATTTACAATTTGTACAGAAACCAGATGGCAGTTATAGGAGTCGAGGGGCATGAAAGGGAAGCAGTGGTTGGGAAAGGAGTGAGACAGGGTTGTAGCCTCTCCCCGATGTTATTCAATATGTATATTGAGCAAGCAGTAAAGGAAACAAAAGAAAAATTCGGAGTAGGTATTAAAATTTATGGAGAAGAAGTAAAAACTTTGAGGTTCGCCGATGACATTGTAATTCTGTCAGAGACAGCAAAGGACTTGGAAGAGCAGTTGAACGGAATGGACAGTGTCTTCAAAGGAGGATATAAGATGTACATCAACAAAAGTAAAACGAGGATAATGGAATGTAGTCAAATTAGATTAGGAAATGAAACACTTAAAGTAGTAAAGGGGTTTTGCTATTTAGGGAGCAAAATAACTGATGATGGTCGAAGTAGAGAGGATATAAAATGTAGACTGGCAATGGGAAGGAAAGCGTTTCTGAGGAAGAGAAATTTGTTAACATCGAGTATAGATTTAAGCGTCAGGAAGTCGTTTCTGAAAGTATTTGTATGGAGTGTAGCCATGTATGGAAGTGAAACATGGACGATAACTAGTTTGGACAAGAAGAGAATAGAAGCTTTCGAAATGTGGTGCTACAGAAGAATGCTGAAGATAGATGGGTAGATCACGTAACTAATGAGGAGGTATTGACTAGAATTGGGAAGAAGAGAAATTTGTGGCACAACTTGACTAGAAGAAGGGATCGGTTGGTAGGACATGTTTTTTGAGGCATCAAGGGATCACAAATTTAGCATTGGAGGGCACCGTGGAGGGTAAAAATCGTAGAGGGAGACCAAGAGATGAATACACTAAGCAGATTCAGAAGGATGTAGGTTGCAGTAGGTACTGGGAGATGAAGGAGCTTGCACAGGATAGAGTAACATGGAGAGCTGCATCAAGCCAGTCTCAGGACTGAAGACAACAACAACACCAGGTTTGTTCGGAAAGTTCCGTAACTTCATCCACAAAATTTTTCTATGCATATCTTTTATTTGTTGTGGATGGTCTCCTTCAAAATACCCCCTCCCACAATTGGTACATCACCCCCAGTACCGTTTCCACTTCCAGAAGCAGTCTTGGTATGCCTCTTACTGAGCGCTCTGCGAATTTTCTTTCATCCTATATAGTGTTGCAAATATTTGTCCTTGGGTTTTTTAACTTTGGAAATAAAAAAAGCCCAAAGGAGCCAGGTCTATAGAGTATGTGGCAGCAGAGTGATTTCATTTTTTGTGCAATAGTCTTGTGCCAACTGGGATGAATGTAGGGGTACGTTATCGTGATGCAAGAGCCACGAATTGTCTCATCACATTTCAGGCTGTTTCCTTCATAATTTCTCACAGGCATCATAACACATCCCGATAGCACCGCACCAATTCCTGTTGAACTAATCCTTCAAAGTCAAAGAAAACTATCAGCATAGCTTTGACATTTGACCTGACCTGAAAAGTTTTTTTTTTTTTTGGTCTTGGTGAACCTTTCTGACCCATTGTGAAGATTAAACCTTGGTCTCAACATAACTGTAGATCCACATCTCATCACCAGTTAAGTTCTCTTAAGGAACATTTCTTTCTCATGTACACGATCCAAAAGCTCTTCACAGATTGCAGTGTGAAGGTCTTTCTCAACTTGGCTCATTAGCAGTGGGACAAACTTGGTGGCAACATGACACATTCCAAGATGCTTTGTCAAGATTTCATGACATTGATCCAACTGAAATGATACATTCTTCTGCAATCTCTCAGACAATCAGTCTTTGAATGGCATGCATAATTTCATTGACGTTCCTGACATGAGTGTCATCAGTAGATGTCGAAGGGCGTCCTGAGCGAGGGTCATCATTAACTTCCGTCTGGTCATTTTTAAACTATGTGAACCATTTGTAACATTGAGTTTGGCTTAAACACTCATCACTGTAGGCTTTCTCCATCATTTGGTGTGTGTGTGTGTGTGTGTGTGTGTGTGTGTGTGTGTGTGTGTGTGTGTAAAGGTTTTGTTGAGTTTCACAGACAATTTAATACAGACGTGTTGCTCCTGTAACGCTTGTGCAGGGATCACAGCTGCATTTCTTTCCATCGCACCATTGGTGAGAAATTATGAAAGTTTTGGAATTTTTTGAATGTACCTCATACATATAAACTGGAAGCTCACAACGTCTAAAGAAATCTGTGACTGGAAAATGCTTTGAGTTAAGGCTATAGCAGCCATAGACGAGTGCTTTACAAACCTTTCAAGATCGAGCTTCAAGAAGGGAATGTGCTCACTGGAAAAACTGTGGACAAAGTGTTGTAATGTTATCCTTCCCAGTGAGCTGAATGGATCTGAAGTTCTTTGGTGCTTCCATCCAGGTAAGCTGATTGAAAAGTCAAGCTATTTTAATGGTCATCACTTTACATTTATGTCCGTATTCTGTAAACCACAGTGAAGTGGGTGGCAGAGGATACTTCCTATTCCTTTCACACACACACACAAAGCACAGGAGGAATGATTGCTGAAATGAAATGACACTGTGTGTGGTGTAATTTGTCTAATCTCATAATTGCTGTTCTTCCAGGAGCTAGTCTAACCTCTTAACTGCTGTTCCTGCAGGAACTATAGTACAGTATAGTCCCATGTTCATTACATAATATTTATTGTTGCAGTTATGTAGGCTTTTGCAGTTGAGCTTACCTCTACCTTCATATACCCACCAGTAAAGATTTTTCAGCATTTCCGTGATGCTCATCCATGGGCAAAGAAATCTGTGATGATTCATGCTGGTCTTCTGTGTATGTGCTCAATATCCTGTATTAGTACTATTTGATATAGGTACTGCACGCTTCAGCAATATCGTAGGATGGTCACCCAAGTGTTTCGTAAACAATCTCTTTTGTTGATTAACTACATTTTCCCAGTGTTCTACCAATAAACCAAAGTTTCCCACTTGCTTTACCTACAACTGAGTCACTTTGATCATTTCCATATCCCCACAAATTGTTAAACAAAAGTATTTGTACGAGTTGAGAGAGTCAAATTGTGAATCACTGAGACTGCAGTCAGAAGTTACTAAGGTTCTTTGAGCAAACACTTTGCTGATAGTGCTTTATTGTAGATAACTGCAAAAAGTGTAAGGCTACTGTTAATATTGTTGTTAATATACGAGGTGCATTCAAGTTCTAAGGCCTCAGATTTATTTTTCTCCGGACTGGAAAGATATAGAAACATGCGCATTGTTTTAAAATGAGGCCGCGTTCATTGTCAATACGTCCCAGAGATGGCAGCACCGTACAGCAGATGGAATTTTACCGCCAGCGGCGAGAATGAGAACTGTTTTAAATACTTAAAATGGCGACGTTTTCCTTACTTGAACAGCATGCAATCATTCGTTTTCTGAACTTGCGTGGTGTGAAACCAATTGAAATTCATCAACAGTTGAAGGAGACATGTGGTGATGGAGTTATGGATGTGTCGAAAGTGCGTTCTTGGGTGCGACAGTTTAATGAAGGCAGAACATCGTGTGACAACAAACCGAAACAACCTTGGGCTCGCACAAGCCGGTCTGACATGATCGAGAAAGTGGAGAGAATTGTTTTGGGGGATCACCGAATGACTGTTGAACAGATCGCCTCCAGAGTTGGCATTTCTGTGCACACAATCCTGCATGACGACCTTAAAATGCGAAAAGTGTCATCCAGGTGGGTGCCACGAATGCTGACGGACAACCACATGGCTGCTCGTGTGGCATGTTGCCAAGCAATGTTGACGCACAACGACAGCATGAATGGGACTTTCTTTTCGTCGGTTGTGACAATGGATGAGACGTGGATGCCATTTTTCAATCCAGAAACAAAGCGCCAGTCAGCTCAATGGAAGCACACAGATTCACCGCCACCAAAAAAATTTCGGGTAACCGCCAGTGCTGAAAAAATGATGGTGTCCATGTTCTGGGACAGCGAGGGCGTAATCCTTACCCATTGCGTTCCAAAGGGCACTACGGTAACAGGTGCATCGTACAAAAATGTTTTGAAGAACAAATTCCTTCCTGCACTGCTACAAAAACGTCTGGGAAGGGCTGCGCATGTGCTGTTTCACCAAGACAACGCACCCGCACATCGAGCTAACGTTACGCAACAGTTTCTTCGTGATAACAACTTTGAAGTGATTCCTCACGCTCCCTACTCACCTGACCTGGCTCCTAGTGACTTTTGGCTTTTTCCAACAATGAAAGACACTCTCCGTGGCCACACATTCACCAGCCGTGCTGCTATTGCCTCAGCGATTTTCCAGTGGTCAAAACAGACTCCTAAAGAAGCCTTCGCCGCTGCCATGGAATCATGGCGTCAGCATTGTGAAAAATGTGTACGTCTGCAGGGTGATTACGTCGAGAAGTAACGCCAGTTTCATCGATTTCGGGTGAGTAGTTAAGTAGAAAAAAAATCTGAGGCCTTAGAACTTGAATGCACCTCGTAATACTTGAACAGCAGTGGTCTCAACACACTTTCCTGAGGCATGCCTGAAGTTACTTGTGTATTTCTGGGTGAGTGTCAATCCATATGCAGGTGCAATTGTGGTTCCTGCTCAAGGTGGACAAGAAAGTGGCTGTCCAAAAAAATAGAAATAAAACACTAAGCATAAGAGGTAAAGTGGTACATCTATTTCGTGTCCAACTATTCTGTTCCATTTCTCACCATAGGGGCCCCAGTGTGGCCTCTACAATTAGTGATATAAATGGAGGTGGCACCTGCAGTGGGATCCAGGACCACATCTATAGCTGCAGTATGTGGTTCAGCAGTATGGTTTCGGTGAGAGTTTTTATTTTGGTGACCTTTCCATTTTCTTCTGTTCATGACCATGGTAAATAAACGAGAACCTGTAGATTTGTCACGGTTTAAAGGGAATTAAGAAGAATACTATTCACAGCCAGTGAGATGCCATTATTGTAATTTAGTAGGTCATGAACTACCATACATGCAGACAGTACCAAATACACTTATGAGACAAAATATTATGACCACTGCTCACCGCGAGGTTGATTGCCTCCAGTGGTGTTGTGGGCATGTGTTGCAGTAAGAAAATAATGTAAGTGGAAGAGAGATGAATGGGCAGTATTTGTAGCAAAGATACAGGCAGCAAATGAGAAAATCCACTGATATAAGTGATTTTGACAAAGGGCACATTGTTGTGGCGCTGTCACTGAAATGGCCTGGTCAGCTGTTGGTATACTGCTGTCATAAACACCTGTGGAAAGTGGTTGAAAGACCGTGAAATAATGAGTAGGCCACATAATATTGGACGACCACGTCTCACCACAAAATGTAGAGATCGAGGGATCGCCTGCTGTGTAATCCAGGAAATGCAGCAATCTGTGGCAGATCTGATGACAAGAGTACAATGCTGGTGTTGGCACAAGTGTTTTGGAGCACACCGTTCAAAAGCCAGTGTTGAACATTGAGGTCCACATCACACACCCCTATGTGTTCTTATGTTGACCCTGTGATACCATCAGTTGTGATTGCAGTGGGCGCAGCATCACCGAGTTCTCACCATGATATCAATAGAAACGTGTTGTCTCTCAAATGAATCACGTCTTGTTACACTAGGTCAGTGGTTGGGTCCTTACGCACCATCATCGAGGCAAACAGCTGCACAAAACATGCACTGCGTGCCACAGATGGAGGCCGATGAGATTGGGCTTCCATGGGATTTGTGGTGGTAATCAAAGACGTCATGACAGCAGTGAACTACATGAACATTATTGTGGACCACCTGCATTGCTTCATGCTCCATGTCCCTCCCTACGGCAATGACATCTTCCATCAGGATAACTGTCCAAGTTGCAAGGTCACAATCATGCTACAGTGGTTTTGGGGGAACATATAGTGAACCCACATTGATTTCTTGTTCAGCAAATGTGCATGATACATAGCCATTGGAACACATGTCGGGCGCCAGCTGCATACCCGTAAACCACCATCCCATAATTCGCAGGAACTCCTTGACCTGTGCATAGATTTGTGGTGCCACATGCTTCTGGAATCCTATCAAGGATTTGCAGAATCCATACAAAGCAGAATCGCTGTTGTATTGTGTTGCATAGTGAACCAACACACCATTAAACAGGTGTCAGTGTTTTGGCTCACCGTTATATATGTGGCACATGCCAACATTATGGGCACGAAGCACATCAGTGCTCAGAGTCATGGTGGGCTATGATCCACCATAGGAATTAGTGCCACTCTGGTTGCCACTTAACTGTGACTGAGGAAAGCAGTATAGACATCCTGGACAGTTTTAATGTAAGAGGATTTGCCCTTAAAATGCAAATTACATTGCAGATTGATCAGTTCCATCCGCACATGCATATGGGTGCTTTTAGCTGAAATGGCAATAGCGGTCCTGAAAACAATTGTAAGATTGGCAGTGTCTTAAAAACGTTTAGAAAGTAAACCCTGTAATTCTTTAAAGACCACAGTGAGTTCTTCAAACCTCATGTTTTGTTTAACGCCAGTGAGCTTGTGCAACTGGACTGTGTTTTTGTCAGAATTTGTCCCTTCTACAATTTGATTTTGTTTTTAAGTGCATCCCCATCAATAAGTTGTTTGTTACCTTGTAGTGTCCTACAGTGTACAGTCAAGTCTGCTTAAAATGTGAGATCTGAAATCCATTCCAGATATTCTAATTGTCATTCCTGCACTCCTGTTCCTTCATAAATTCAGCAATAGTGAGTTTTAAATCAAAAAATCATTCCAGGCATGCCCCTTGACTTAACCAACATACTTTGCACCCTCCATACTCTTAGTTCAATTTCATCGAAAACGGTCGCAACTGACAGTGGAATATTGTGTGTGACTTCAGGAGTTTCACTAATCATACCACCAATTCCTTCACCTGCAGCATATCGGATATAGTACAAAGTGCTAAATGAATCCCTTCTATCATTGTAATTTTTTGCTCTTTTGTAATAAACTATATGTTTAAATTATTTCTGCATGTTATTGTAATATTGTTTTATGGGAAATCTGCTGTACCCTTGACTTTTAATGTAACATATGTACGGAAAAAATGAGATGATAATTTTTAATAACAAATGGTACAAGCACTGATGATGAAAACAAATTTTTATTGAAAATCTGTAATTATGTTGCAAAATGATGTACAGGAAAGCTAAGACATATTGATGAAGAGGGCAAATAGATCTTAATTAAAATGAACATTTTTTATCTTCTTTTATCTCATGTTATCTGTTCGGTGTACTTGCATGAGCTACACATTAAGTAGTGCCTGTCTGAATAATTCATGACAAAATTTGTACATTTTATTGAAGTATACTTCATGAAAGTTTGAAATATTGTCTCTCTGAGTTATTTAAAAACCAGTCTGAAACAATCATGTATGGAAGAGGAAATCACAGCTAAAAAGTCTGATCATATTCTGTTAGAAATGCACATGGCATAAAATCAGTATGAAAACAACAGCAAAATCTATCAGCTCTAGAGAAAAGGAAAACTGTTTCGAGGTAATATTTATTGGACACCAATTGTAGTCTCAGCTATGCAATGTGTGAAAATACTGCTAGGAGTGTTATATCCATCTTTAAAGACAACTGTAAAAATTTCTTTTATTTCCTTATAATACACTACTGGCCATTAAAATTGCTATACCATAAAGATGACGTGCTGCAGACGCGAAATTTAACTGACAGGAAGAAGATGCTGTGATATGCAAATGATTAGCTTTTCAGAGCATTCACACATGGTTGGCGCCGGTGGTGACACCTACAACATGCTGACATGAGGAAAGTTTCCAACCGATTTCTCATACACAAACAGCAGTTGACCGGCGTTCCTGGTGAAACGTTGTTGTGATGCCTCATGTAAGGAGGAGAAATGCGTACCATCACGTTTCCGACTTTGATAAAGGTCGGATTGTAGCCTATCGCGGGTTTATCATATCGCAACATTGCTGCTCGCGTTGGTCGAGATCCAATGACTGTTAGCAGAATATGGAATCTGTGGGTTTAGGAGGGTAATACGGAACGCCATGCTGGATCCCAACAGCCTCGTATGTCTAGCAGTCGAGATGACAGGCACCTTATCCGCATGGCTGTAACGGATCGTGCAGCCATGTCTCGGTCCCTGAGTCAACAGATGGGGGCGTTTACAAGACAACAACCATCTGCATGAACAGTTCGATGACGTTTGCAGCAGCATGGACTAACAGCTCGGAGACCATGGCTGCGGTTACCCTTCACGCTGCATCACAGACAGGAGCGCCTGCGATGGTGTACTCAACGACGAACCTGGGTGCACGAATGGCAAAACGTCATTTTTTTTTTTTTTTTTTTTTTTGCGGATGAATCCAGGTTCTGTTTACAGCATCATGATGGTCGCATCTGTGTTTGGCGACATCGCGGTGAACGCACATTGGACGGTTGTATTCGTCATCGCCATACTGGCGTTTCTCTCGGCGTGATGGTATGGGGTGCCATTGGTTACACGTCTTGGTCACCTCTTGTTCGCATTGATGGCACATTGAACAGTGGACGTTACATTTCAGATGTGTTACGACCCGTGGCTCTACCCTTCATTCAATCCCTGAGAAACCCTACATTTCAGCAGGATAATGCACGAACGCATGTTGTTGGGCCTGTACAGGCCTTTCTGGATACAGAAAATGTTCGACTGCTGCCCCGGCTATCACATTGTCCAGATTTCTCACCAATTGAAAACGTCTGATCAATGGTGGCCGAGCAACTGGCTCGTCACAATATGCCAGTCACTACTCTTGATGAACAGTGGTATCGTGTTGAAGGCATGGGCACCTGTACCTGTACACGCCATCCAAGCTCTGTTTGACTCAATGCCCAGGTGTATCAAGGCTGTTATTATGGCCAGAGGTGATTGTTCTGGGTACTGATTTCTCAGTATCTATGCACCCAAATTGCGTGAAAATGTAACCACATGTCAGTTCTAGTATGATATATTTGTCCAATGAATACCCGTTTATCATCTGCATTTCTTCTTGGTGTAGCAATTTTAATGGCCAGTAGTGTATTAATCTTCCCTGAGAGGAAAGCTGTTTCTTTCTCTCTACGCATAACAACATAAATATTTCAGACTCTACAAGTGCATAAAATACAGTGAGGATTCTCATCCCTCTCTTCTGTCATTCTCATTCATTTTTAAAGGCTTGTGATAATAGTTCGCTAGACTGCCTATTTTTGTGCAAACACCCACTGGACCTGTGAATGTCCTTCAAAGATGGAGCAAAGGGTAAACAGTGGTGATTTACTTATCCTCCACTATGTCCCAGTCATTTATGATAGTTGTTATCAGTTATGATTTTTGGTGTATGTATTATCTTCACTCTGCCCTACCCCCTTCCCACAAAAATAATTTAGAGTTCACAATAACGTATTAATAGAGAAAAAATAAAGTGATGGAAAAACTGTGGTAATGGACATACACAGTGCACTTTTTTGTTGCCAACATATTTTGCAACCGTTTCAGAATTTCTTGACATCACTGATGTGCCAAGTAATTAATTTAAAGCTCTGTTGTGCCTTTCACGATGTGTAGTCCATAGATTGAATTCTGAACTTTTTACTGGTGCAGATACCTCTTGGGGACAGAATTTGTAGTACAGAGTTCTAACTTGTGACGCTCTTTATCAGTGTAGCCATCTGTTGGTGATAGTAAGGAAATGGAATGTGAAACAGCAGTGGATTTTATTTCGGTTTTAGGGTTTACAGAATAGTATTTGAGGTAAAATTCATGTACGAAAACTATGTAATCCTATCAAATGGAACAATTTTTCATAGTTCGTTATTTATTGAGAATATATTGAATACTCGTTCCAATATTCCGTAACGAATGATATATAGCTTCGAATGAAATTTACTGATGTGACATCCTGTGGGCTGGAATCCCACAACTTCCAAATCAGAAGATTCTGCCGCCTGGGATACTCTCAGGGTGCAATCAACCACTGCCATCTATCGTTGCCATTTACCGCTGCTGTCCAGCACCGCATTAATTCTCTTTCCCCACTTCGGTGACTCCTGTCAGTGGACAAAACATCCTATCATGGACACCCTGACTACCACCATCATTTGCACCTCCCCTTCCTCTGCAACAACCATTACCTCATGGAATGCCTCCTCTGGGCTTCCCCCGTCTCCTCTACCTCCCCTCTTCACAGTCCCCTCCCCCCCATCCCTGTATCCCCACCTGTATGTTGCTCCTGCTCCTCCCCCCCCCCCCCCCCCCTCCAGCCGCTATCACCCACAGGGGAGACTTCCCCCCTACCCACCCACCCAGCTACCACTGCTCCTGCTTCCCCCACCAGAGTCACCGCCCACCCTGCCACAGTCACCACCACAGAGTCACAAAAGGGGCCTGCCTCCCACCACCTTCCAATCCAACCAGTCCCTCACCCCGCTGTCACAGGCCTCACCTGCCAAAAAACCTCCAAGCACCCAAGTGGTGACATCTCCAGCCTCTCCTTCAAAACACCACTGACTGCCCCTCTTTCTTATGATCCCTCAGCAGGCACCACCCTTCCTCCCGCCTCCCCAGCCCCCGCCCTTTATACCTTCATTCTTGCCAACCCCAATCCTAAATTCTTAGATGCCCACACCCTCTCCCTCAAAATCTGTAAGTACATCCCCAGTGCCCCAATACCCAACTTATCCCCCGCAGAGACTCTATCCCCCCCTCTCCCTCTTTCCACACTGATCTCCTCCGGCGACTTCCCCTCATCACTTTTGGCCCACATTTATCCCTCACCCCCTTTCTTTACCTCCTCCTCTCTTCGTCAGCCTCAACCTCCTCATCGTCCGCCAAGCCTCAGCACTGTTGTCACGGAGGTGGAGGTGTTGGCCCTGGTAATCTGCTTGGCCCACCGTATTTACAACTACTGTGGTCCTGCCTTCCTCATGCATGTATTTACAGAGTCTGCCTCTTCCTTAGATCACCTCCGCACTGAGAGGGGCCTGATTTTCAACCATCACCACCCTGTTGATCCATACTGTTCCCCTCCTGAATCCGAGCACTGCCGATGCTGTCTCCTCTCCAACAACCACGTCACACAAAACTGCAAGAAACCATCCCACCTGGCCCCATTGTAAAGCCTCCCACTTCCTCAGTGCCCTAACCTCACCTCTCCTCCTTCCTGCAACAAACCCCAACCCACCTAATCCTCCAAATGCAAAACTAAACCCCCTCCCACCAACCCTGAGCTCACTGTCCCCATTTGCCCCATCGACCAGCTCATCCACCCCAAGAATTCTGTCCACCCTCCCCCTACAGCTGAAGACATCATCTGGTTTGTGACCATCATCCTGCAGAATGTCTACCCCTTCCAGTACCCTGACACCCTCCAGCAGATCTCCCCTGTCACCCGCTCCATCTTCCATTTGAAAATATACGCCACCTACTCCCACAATCATACCCACTTTATATTCACCTGCCTAGACACCATCATTTAAGTCCCTCTCTCCTCCCCCCCCCCCACCCACTCCCTTCCCCTTCCTGATGTGTCAACAGTATCGTCTACTATACCTAAACATTCATTCCCTCCCTGCCAACAAATACCTCTTCATGCATACCCTGTCCCAGCACCAGGTCGACTCCTTCAGCCTTAATTAAACCTTCCTCCAACTTCAACATGTTGTCCGCACCTCTCCCAATATCCTTCACTGCACAGACGACCCCCTTCCCCTTGTGCGAGTTGGGGTTACTACTGGCCACCTGAAGCATATCCCTGTTTGGCCACAATGCCTGCTCAATGACCCAACCAAACACCTTCTCCTCAGCATCTTTTTCCCTCCCTCACCATCACCTGTGCCACTATCTATGTCCGTCCCGCAGCTCCTCTCCCCAGTGAATTCTCATTTCCCATGTTGACTGTACCTTGTTGTTCCTCTCCCACAGCACACCTATCCTGAAAGTAACTCCACCCTGAATGTCATCCTCGCTCCGCACAACCTCCTTGGTCATATCTTCGTGGATGTACTCTATCCCATTGGTAGTGAACAACTCCTGATCCTTTTCACCATCTCCTCCACCTATGGCCCCCTCCTGCCCCACCACCCTGCTGCCCCTCCAAAGTCTGTCATGACTACCATCATGCTGACTGAGATGCCTACCAGGAATCCATTGCCTCACAGGCCAAATGCCACCCCCTTACCTTTCACCACACCACTGACGTCACCCCTGCCTCTTCCTTGCTCCAGAAGACCATCACTGATGCTGTGGAGGCCCCTGTTCCTACCAAACTCATCCACCCTCACCACCCTACACTTCCTCCACAGGCCGTTCTTCTTCTCCGTGAATCCTGCAGGCTCCTTCCTCCACACCCATGACTGGGATACATTCCTCTGCTACCGGCAATTACGACGACACTTGTGAAACCTTCTCACAGCCAAGAAACGCCAGGACTGGTGCCAGACATGTACATGTCTCAACTCCACCCTCCCGGTCAACTTGTCCAAGTACTGGTCTGCCTTCCACTGCCTTACTGGTGGCCATCCAGTCCCACAGTACCCTCTTCTCCATGACAAACGCCCCTTCCCTGACAACCTCAGTAACGCTAACCATTTTGCTTCCCACTTCTCCGAGGTCGTCTCCATTCCCAATGATCCCCATTTTAATTACTACCTCTTCCCCTACATCCTCAAACACACTGATACCCCTGTCCAACCACTCGTCCCTGGTTTCTGGTACTTTGATCAGTTACCCCCCTCAGACATAAACACTCCCATCGCTGCACATGACATCAAACTCGTCCTCCAAACACAATACCACCCCTGGTCATGACAGTGTCACCTACCGCCACTTCAAGGAATCCCCCCCCTCCCCTGTCTTTCCTGGCTGCCCTTGCTAGCCTGTACAATGTTCTCCTCTCCACTGGCTTTTACCCTGACCTGTGGAAGATTTCCCGTGTCCTGCTGTTCCCTAAACCCAACAAACCCCCCTCTGACACCTCTTCCTATCGTCCCATCTGCCTCACCTCTGTTTTCAGTAAGGTCTTTGAGTCCATCCTCTCCCACCATATTCATCACCACCTTAATCGGCAGCACCTTCTTCCCCTTACCCATTGGGGCTTCCGGCCCTCCTTCTCAGCCAATGATCGGCACCGTAACCTTACTAATCTTCTTTCCCTCCAACTTAACTCCCGTCACTCAACTATCTTTGTTTCACTCGACCTCCAGAATGCCTAAGACCATTTCTGACATCCCAGGCTCCTCTTTAAACTCCAGGCCTATGCTCTCCCCATCAATTTCATCCATCTCGTTGCTTCCTTCCTCTCCCATCATCTCTCCTATGTGACTATCCACAATACCAACTCCCATATTTTCTATACCACTGCCAGCGTGCCCAAAGGCTTTGTCCTTTCCCCTCTTCTCCATCTCCTGTATACAGCCAATATGTCCAAACCTCCCCCGCCTATTCACCTCCTCCAATTTGCTGATAACACCGCCTTCCTGGCCCTTTATCCTACCCTTCAACGGTCCCAACCTACCCATCTTGACCAGTTCAGCACCTGGTGCAACCAGTGGCTCCTTCGCATCAACCCATCCAAGACCAGGCAATGATCATAGGTCACACTGCCGACTCCTTCCAGGTCCACGATTTTTACCTCACTGTTTATGACTTTCCTGTCCACCTCACCTCTATCCTGAAATACCCTGGCGTCACCCACGACCATCACCTCACCTGGACTCCCTGTCTCTTTACGATCCAACACAAAGCCCACAATAGACTCTGCCTCCTGAAACTCCTGTCCAGTTGGACATGGGGACTGCATCCTTCCACCATACTTCACACCTACAAATCCTTGATCTGCCCCATCATTTGTTATCCCAGCGTTGCTTGGATATCTGCCCCTCCCAGATTCTATAAAGCCCTCCAAATCCTAGAACGCCATGCACTCCACCTTGGCTTCTGTATCCGCCATCCTTCCCCCACATGAATCCTCTACAACCTCATCCCCTTCTCCCATCTTCTTCTTTTCCTCGAACACATCCACACCCGTACATCATCCACTGACTTGATCCCCCCCCACCCCCTGGTATCTTCACTCCTCTCCACCCCCAGCCTGTTGCCCTGCTTTTACTGTTGTGACCTGCCCTCTCTCCATCTCCATACCTTCCACCTCCTTTTCCAACACAACTTCCAACACCTATCCCACCCGGATGATGAGCTTTGCCCTGATCTCTACCCCTGCTACCATCTCTAACCGCACCTTCCCGCCGGCCGTGGTGGCCGAGCGGTTCTAGGCGCTACAGTCTGGAACAGCGTGACTGCTACAGTCGCAGGTTCAAATCCTGCCTCGGGCATGGATGTGTGTGATGTCTTAGGTTAGTTAGGTTTAAGTAGTTCTAAGTTCTAGGGGACTGATGACCTCAGAAGTTAAGTCCCATATTGCTCAGAGCCATTTGAACCCACCTTCCCCCTCTTACTCCTCAGGGCTCTCTATCCCTTGCTCTTCCCTTTCCCTGAGCGGCTTTCCTCCCTCCTACCCCCTCCTCTTCCCTTCCCCTGAGCAGTTTTCTTCCCTCCTACCCCCTCCCTTTCCCGTGCCCCCCTTCTGTCTCTCTTCCCTCCCTCCTGACATGCCTTCCCTCTTCATCTCCTGCTGCACCCATCTCCTGCCTCTTGGTGCGCCCCCTGCCACCTTTTTCTTTTCCTCCCACCCCTTCCAGACCCCCTCCCCTCCCCCACTGCACCTTCCTCTCCCCTCTGTTTTTATTCCTCTTGTGTGCTCCGCTGCGTACAGTGATTTTTTAGGTGTCTCTCACCCTGTGTTTTTTTATACTGTGGCCGACTTTTAACTTGTGTGTGTGTGACTCCAGTGGGTTTTAAGTGCCTCACAAATCGCCAACTGTGTTGTTTTAACTTTATGTCGACTTTTTTAAGTGTCCCCTAATGAATGTCCCTGTGTCAGTGTGTATTTTAACTCCTATTGTCCTCCAGTTACTATGTTTTTATATCCCCCTTTTTCCACCCTTGTTTAAGTATAAATTTCCACTTTTTATTTTTTGTAATGCCACTTGGCTGAAGAGTGGTGGATTGTGCCGGTACCAGCCCCATATGGGCAGGGGATTACAATAAAGAAAAAAATTCACTGATGTGAGTGGCAAGACAGTCAGTAAACGATTTTTGGGAAATAAGTAATGATAATATACAAGGGTCACTCCAAAAGAAATGCACACTTTTTTTTTTTAAATCCATCTTTTATTCAACATGTTTGAAAGTTTTACAGTGTGTAGATACATCCTTTAGGAACAATATTTTCATTTCTCCACATCATTTCCATCCCTCTCAACTGCCTTGTGCCATCTTGGAACCAGCGCCTGTATACCCGCACGGTAAAATTCTGGACCAGCCTGTTGGAGCCACTGTTTGGCAGCGTGCACAAGGGAGTCCTCATCTTCAAACCTTCTTCCACGAAGAGAGTCTTTCAGTTTCCCAAAGAGATGATAGTCACATGGAGCCAGGTCAGGACTGAAAGGCGGGTGTCCATCCGAGTTTACTGATCGCTTCCATGGTTTTTTGACTGACATGTGGCTGTGCATTGTCGTGCAACAGCAAAACATTCTGCTTTTGCCAATGTGGTCGAACACGACTCAGTCGAGCTTGAAGTTTCTTCAGTGTCGTCACATATGCATCAGAATTTATGGTGGTTGTACTTGGCATGATGTCCACAAGCAAGAGTCCTTTGGAATCCAAAAACACCGTAGCCATAACTTTTCCAGCAGAAGGTGTGGTTTTGACTTTTTTTTTCTTGGATGAATTTGCATGATGCCACTCCATTGATTGCCTCTTCGTATCTGGTGAAAAATTATGGAGCCATGTTTTATCACCTGTCACAATTCTTCCAAGAAATTCATCTCCACCATTCTCGTACTGTTCCAAAAGTTTGCTGCATACCATTTTTCTTGTTTCTTTGTGAGCCACTGTCAACATCCTGGGAACCCATCTGGCACAAACCTTTTTTAACACCAACACTTTCAGTGTTCTGCAAACACTTCCTTCCCCTATCCCAATGTAGCGTGACAATTTGTTCACTGTGATGTGTCTGTCAGCAGCCACCAATTCATTAACTCTCTGCACATTGTCTAGAGTGTATGCAGTACGAGGCCTGCCGCTGCGAGGACAATCCTCAATATTGCCGTGCCCACTTTCATCACATAACCTGCTTGCCCACCGACTAACTGTACTGCGATCGATAGCAGCATCTCCATACACCTTTTTCAACCTCTTGTAGATGTTTCACACTGTCTCGTTTTCACAGCACAGGAATTCTATGACAGCAGTTTGCTTCTGACAAACATCAAGTGTAGGAGCCACCTTGAAGACATGCTGTGACACCACCTCTCATGGGAACAGGTTGAACTAAGTTTGAAAACAAGCGGGAAGGATGTATCTACACACTGTAAAACTTTCACACATGCAGAATTAAAACTGTATTTTTACAAAAATAGTGTGCATTTATTTTGGAGTGACCCTCATAGCTGCAAATATTTTCGGTATTTTATGCATTTCAGATACTTTGATTTATCTTTGATACATATTTTGGATGCATTTTAGCAGTCATGATGGGATTCCTTTGAAAGGGCAATACTAACATAGACTGGAGGATATGAGGGAGAGGCCTGTGGGGGTAATAAATGACTCAGGTCATTCCAATATTTTTTAGCATAGCCCAGATAGGGCTGCACTGTACTTCGCTATTGCATTTCGATATTAGGCTCTGACTGGAGGAAAGGATTATGGCACATATCAAATTGTGGCACGACTTTTGCAACACCATCTCCATAGATATCTGCCACCTGCAATTGCAACCACTGGTTTATTATACCAGCATGCAGTTCGGCATTAGTATCAAAGTGTTGTGGAGTGAACCATGTCTTCATTGCTAGGAAGAGGTGGTAGTCACTCAGTACGAATCTAGACTATTGTGGATGATCAAAGAAGAATTTTGCCACTGATTTTCATCAATATTTCATCATTCACAAGGCTAGGCCTACCGCTGCAGTCATCTTCATGAACACTCTTCTGGCCATTTTTAAAATCTCTGCACCATTGTCTCACTCAGCTTTCATTCATTTATTACTTTTCTGTAAACACATCACATGAATGATGATAAATTTCAATTAGTTTTCAGTTTTTTTGCCAATAAAACCCTAATCACAGAACTCCGTCACAAGTAGTGGGATCTTCTATTGCAGCAAACATTTTAAAACAGAAAGCAACACAGCAGACACATGGACCAAATGCTACCACCACTGGAAGCATACTGTGTGTAGGAATATTCTGGCACTAAGAAAGGGCTGTAGCCCCACCCACTGCCGCAATAGACCAAAAAATCTGCTACTTTCTAGATAGTCCTCATATACAACACATATATTTGACCTTGCAGTCATTACAAGTGTATATATACAAGTGAACGATGTAATTTGACACTACTATTACATCAAAGCTAAATGCCTTTCGGAAATAATGAACATCTTTCATTTTAATCTGAGGTTACATAATTTTTTACTGCATATTTGGCACTGTACTTAATACTACGCTCTGACTAGCTGGAGTTAGGGAAGTGTACATCGGAAGTAATACAATATGACACCATTTTTAGACATCATTAAAATGCTGTGAAGAGGAGGGGGTATGGTGTAAGGCTGCTTTTAAGTATCAATATGTCATTTTCTTCCAGAAGACATCGACAGATGTCGAAAAAAACATAGTGTGAAAGTGTTACATGGAAAATTCCATGTTTTATAATCATTATTATTATTATTTATTTGTATAACTTTTTTTGTACTGAACCTCTACTCTGTTTAATCTAAGTAAACCTTCAACATCTAGAATGTATTGCATAACCGGTACTTTTTAGCTGCCCTTTTAAATAAGTGTATTTTTGCAATTTCTTTAATCTCTTTTTGTAATTTATTGTACAGTTTTATTCCTTGGTAGAAAACACTGTTTTGAGTTTTATGTTTATTTTTTCTGGGTAAATGTAAGTTGAGTTCCATGGTCATGGACAGAGCTGTTTGTGAAGTAATTACCAATGTTATTTTTGATGTGTACAACTGACTGGTAAATATATTCACATGGAGTAGTTAAAATCCCCAGTGTTTTGAACAGATCTTTACAATGAGCTCGACTACTGTTTTTGGTTATTATTCTTATGGCTCTTTTCTGGAGTTTGAAAATTATGTTCTTATTTTGTGCATTTGTTCCTCAAAAAAGAATGCCATAGCTATGAACTGAGTGTACATATGAAGAGTATGTAACTAGAAGACACTGCCTGTTACACACTGACAATAGGATTCTAAGGGCACAACATGCTGATGACATTCTGTTTGCAAGTACCTTTGTGTGTTCACACCACTTCAGCTGAGAATCAATATTCATTCCTAGAAATTTTGCATTTGTTACACAGTCTATAGAGCTGCCATTTACATTTAATTTAATATTGTCATTTTCCCTCTTCAAACTGAAATTCATGGCATTAGTTTTCTTTGTGTTCAACATCACTTTATTGATTATTGACCAATTGTAAACTTCCTGGAGAGTTTCATTTGCTTTCTCTGCAAGGAGTTCTCTTGTTTTCTCAGTGGAGCCACAAAGAAGTAGTCCAATAGCACTGGAGGGGGAGGGGGGTTTGATGGTGTAACACCAGTTGCTTTAAAAAACAATTTTTAACTCATTCACTGTGCTATTTTCTTCACACCAGCATTATTAAAAATGGTGTGTGTGTGTGTATTGTTTGTTTATCCACACTTCATTTCTAGTAATCACAACAATTATCTGCAATTGTAAATAATAATTACTAATTTATCTGAACAATAATGTATCATACAAAATTATTGTTGCTACTGCTAACAAGTTTCTTTTAATTGATTAATTATTTCACAACCTTGTAGACACATTTAGTATATTTGGTCCATTTTACTATCACATGTGTTTTACAAGCAGCTCTGTATCACTTTTCACTCAAGTCATTTGAAGCTGCTAGATGCATTTAGCACAGACGAGTTTTGTTTTACGCGCACATTTTCTGCACATGTGGCACTTTACACAGTTTTTGCTGGTCTTGTTGCCTTTGCAGAGGCTGATTTGGCACTTCCTTCACTTTCTAAGTGATTTCAGTGCCATATTCTCTTCCTTTGCCTGATGTTCTTGCTCTGTTGTTCCCCTGAGTTCATTTTCCAGTCGAAGTATGTACTTCTTCCTTTCCATTTTCTTATTTGTTACTATGTTATAGATGACCCATGCATTTATTGCCGCCATGTTCAGAATGTTGTAGAAGACATGCATTGGCCATCTCCTACATGCAACCTTCGTAGTATATTTATGGGCCATTTGATCAACTACGTCCACCCCGTACTTTGTTGCATTGTAGAATGTTATGGTTTCAGGTTTTTTCTTTCCTTCCTTGCTTATTGCTACTTCAGCATGCAGCGTACTCAGAAGACACTCGGGGTGCAGTCTGTGTTGCCGCTATTATGCAGTATTGTGATGGAGTGTATTTCAGCATTCTGCTTCCTTACCAAATCTGGGATTTCATGGCAGATCTTGTTCATTGTACCAACTAATGAGGATTTCTTTTCTTTAAGTTTTTTTTGCAAGTTGAGGAGATGTAAAGAAGCTGTCTGTGGTCACATTTCCTCCTTCATTCACAAATGGCTCCAGGAGATGCAGAGCAACGTACTCTCCAAGTGCATGTCTTCTTTGCTGAGGTATAAGATAGCATTACATATACACTTTGTCGTTACATCAAAAGCGAACCAGAATTTGAAACCATATTTGTCTGGTTTGTTGGACATGAATTGAATGAACCTGCATCTTGCTTTACTTGGTAACAGTTGCTCATCAATGGTTATATATTCTCCAGGGCGGTAAGTGCAAATACTGTTTTTGGTGAACTTTCCCCAAATTTCAGATACAAGAGCGAATTTTTTTGCTGCCAGGCGTTCAGCCCAGGTTGATTTTTCATCAAAATGGAGAAATTTGAAAAGCTCCTGAAATCCTCCCTTGGAATAATGTCCTTTATAATAGCAGGCTCGCAAGAGTGCGACCAGAGATCATCCACGGGCATACCTTTTGTGCACAATACACCCCAAACAAACATGATGGCTATCAGTTTCTCCAGTACCTCAAGTGACACAGTCCAGTCATTGTTTTTTAGAACTTTTTGAGCATTTGATTCTGTGTATTTCTTCATGAGATGTAGCACTGCTTCATCAAAAATAAGACAGAAGGCACTGATGACATATTCGTTGGGGGGCATAAGCAGTGGGAAATCCTCTCTCCTTCAGAACATTCAAAGCTGACCACCTTCCAGAAGATAAATAATTTTCAATCTCCCACACGGTTCCACTCCTAGCAATCATCTTTGTAGATGCTTCCAACTGTAGCTGCTGTGGTGAAAGATATGATAATTAACGTATATCAGCATCTGAATCCTCTTCCACTAATTGCTCCTCGTTCACAATCGCTTCATGACAACACGTTTGAAAATGTGTTTCACAGACAAAGACTACCTGAGTGACAGACTGGAATGTTCACATGTTGCAACAATAAGGAGCACCTGCTCTGCATTACTGCCCACCGTTGCCACTGTATTGTTGGTTAATTTACTTATATTCAGAAGAGAAATTACAATGGGGTCAAATTGACCCCTTCCACCATTCTAGGTATACTGAATGAAATGGCGAAGAAAATTAAAATATTTTGTAAACACTAAAACATCTTCAGAAAGAGGAGAAAAACTTAGAAGAAGTCATATAATTTCATTAACAAAGTAAATAAATTGGATATGACAATGAAGAAAAAACGTATGACAGGAGTCAGTTTGACCCCTGCCTCTATTCTAGTGTTAAGGATGCAGCTCTAAAACTGGCACAGGGAGTATACGTGGATGAGGAAAAAAAATTCCCGGTTAAAAGTACACTTCCTCCTGGGTGAAAATACACTTTTTCCGTGTTGAGTGTGAGTATACTCTCCTTGGAACTGTAACACTTACCAGTCTTTCGCATGGTTATGGTTTTATACACTGGCGTAGACTTTCCCGGCACTTAAGAAAGCGAAATTCAGGGAACAAAACACGTTTTGGGAAGACATCTGACCTTCAGCAGCACATACACTGAGTATTTTCGTATTATGAAAATATAAACTCGAATTCTACCAATCACCACATGTTACTTTCCGAAGCATTGAAATCGAGTTTGCGATGCACTTTTGTAAGCCAGTCAGAGCTCACGTCACGTGATCTCACCAGCCGACAACCGCGGATATTCAGAACATAGGGCAAGCGATGTAGTCAGCCAATAGCAACATCTCTATTAAGTAACATGAACACACTAATGAGGAAAGTTAATGGTTTAAATTAATATACGTAGTTTATAAACCTTAAGTACAACAGCCACGTTTCTTAACATGTCGACTTTCGACAAAATAGCGAATATACGTAGTGTTGCTACAAGAAAAGAAAAACTTTCACGTATAATGTTACCCCTTTTGGCGCGTTTTACACGTTGAGATACATCAAACAAATGTGCCAGTAAGATTTTTTAAGAACGACATAAATGTCAGATCTTCTTCGCTCGAAATCATTCTAAATGGGCGTCCTCAAAGAGTTGATTTTTAAATTAGAGGCAAAAGCACTCCGACTTAAGAAATTCATAGTACATTCTCGAATATAGTTCATCTTGCGTAAAAGGAAATTTACTGTGGAAGTAACGATTTCCAATCCACCATTCGCAATATTTTCCCGTGACCTGTTAGAAATAGGTTCATTTCAGCAGTTACCAGAGGGCGCTAGATAACAAGCGTCTCCGCGCTTGCACAGCTACGATGACGCAGGAAGTCCGTATGTTGGTACGTGTAAAACATTAAAAGATCTTACATAATGTCATAAAAGAAACAAGACATTAGAGGATACTCCAAGAGCATGGGTATTTCGTGAACCATACTGAAATGCATAATTCGGCTTAAAGTGCACAATCGTATGTCCAGATTCGGATGTAAATTTTCTTGGAGTACCAATATTGTATTATCTCATCTTTGGTTCTTTATTATGGCATAAGGCCATATGTGCTATAAGATAAAAACGTGCACCTGAAATGCAGCGAACAGTTGAAACTAGCCAATAATGTGGAATTAAACACTCTCTTTCAAATAAATTGGCAGTTTCTGCGGAAAAGTTATTAAAAGCCAAATTTCTTAAGCAAATCGGCAAAAATAACTTCATTGTTCTGCAATCCGATTAACGCTTGACTGTCAGAAAGGGGAAATAAAATAAAATCTGAAACTAATAACATATTTTAGCCTTCCGTAATTATGTGAATGTATTTTAATTCACTTGATAACTCCCGCTCACAGAAATCCGTTTTGTTTTTATTTGACGAGAGAGAGCAATAAACGAAAAGGAAACAGCAATATCACTAAACGTAAACACGGGTTACATGAGACTACCCACCTCCCCATTACAACTTAAGGCTGCTATGTAATATCTGCCCAGATCTACGACATTTCCGAACCGGAGCAATACCAGAAAGTGCAGTGTCACGCCTCTTCACACAGCATTCTTCTATCGCACATCACTGTATTTCGCTCTGTGGAACTCAAACGTATACCATTTTGTAGTGGGTACCATCAAACTATATTCAGAACAGTGGAAATTAAAATGTCCTGTGGTGCCTCTCCTGCTCCCAGTCGGCCGGTTTGACAACTTGCCCCTGTTTTAAAAACTCACAATAAATACTGGATGGGATTATTCGACATAAAATTATATTATAGGACACAAAAACCAGCAAAGACAATAGACAAGCAAGACAGTACACATTTCTTCAATCCTTGAGTCCTTGCACTGCTGTTCTCCCTAACCTTAAGGCCCGTCCACCCGCAACGATCTGTCTGCGCACATTACATCTGCGCAGACAGGTCGTTGTGTGTGGACATAAGATTTGCACCAACCTGACGTGTGTGCAAACCTGGAAGATGGAGGTTTGAGCGAAACCTCTCAAATCTGTGGGTTCAAACACATCTGCGCAGACAAGTTGGAGCGTGTGAACAGGAGATCGCCGCAAATCTGGCGCGAAACAGCTGTTTGGTTGTTTGCTCAGTCTAGTGTTTGTCTTTGTGCGCACAGGCATTAAAATGGCTGATACTCGTCAGTGTTCTCGAGAGTTTGTAAGTGAATTCATTGAAATATATAGAAACCACCCATGTTTGTGGAAGATTAAAAGTAAAGAATATAGTGACCGAGACAAAAAGACAGCAGCATACAATGCTCTAATTGAAAAATTGCGGGCAGTTGACGCCTCGGCAAACAGAGAAACGGTAATAAAAAAATTAAAAAAAATCGTTGCGAACTGGCGAAATTATTTGCGGATGGATGTCGAAACTTATAATTATCTCTTAAAGCTTGTAACCCCTCATATTATGAGAAAAAAATACTTGTATGAGAAGGGCAATTTCTCCTCATAAACGGCTGACGGTAACATTAAGATTCCTAGCAACAGGAAGGAGCTTCAAGGATTTGGAATTTTCCACTGCAATATCGAAACAAGCTTTGAGTAAAATAATTCCCAACACATGTGAAGCTATTTACGCTGTCCTGAAGGATGAGTTCATGAAGGCAAGTCAAGTAAATTAAGTCTGTCAGCGAACTGTTTACCGAAAAGAGTTATCCAAAGATCAGAAATCTAGAAGATCTGTTGTAAGAGTAGATCAAGTATATCAGCTAACGTTATGGTATTTTGATCTGCTTGGCTTTCTTAGTGACCAAGAAACGCCAAGACCAAGCAGGAGTACAATTGAAGACGAAATTGGAGTGTCAATGTGCCAGGAAATGGAACATGAGGTAATGTAAAACAAAAAAGGTTCGCCCTGCAACTCTCACAGTAAATGTACGTGAGAAAACTGCTTTCGCTTTAGCAGCCACTATCTACACCATTTTGACCACTTTCTCTGTTTCCTGCGGTTGGTCTGAATGTTTTTTACAACACAAGTTGCGAACACAGACCACAACAGAACTTCCTCCATTTCTATATTTTAAAATAACTGAATTAAATTTTTAACGTTTATGGGGAGCGTAGTCGCTTGCCACTGATATTTCTTTTCTACACCGACAGATGGCGGGCGAGAAGTAGATTGGGGTTTGTGTCGTGTGAACACATCACATTTGCAGCGATCTTTTGCATGTACAGACATCTGCGCCGATATCTGCGCAGACAGATCGTTGCGTGTGGACCGGGGTTTAGTACAGTTTTACATGGCTTGCTTTCCTTTTGGGAAGGAATCTATTAGCTCAACAAAGTTCGTCAAACGTTTTGCTACACGAAAAAAACGAAATGTCATTGCCTAATACTGAAAAAGCTATTAATACGAATAGTACCCCAAGACTGGTGCGATTTCTCGGTCTGATTACGTGTATTTTGTCACTGTCTGCTAGATAACACGAAATAGGTCTGCCTAATATTGCAACAATTGTAACATACACCAGATAAACGACACTGTTTTGCCACAAATGGTCATTTTATAGAGCGACCGAATATAATCACGAAGTAGCAGTATCAAATGCTTATTAGGCCTACTATAAGCCAAAAGTTTCATGTTAGGAAATAGTTACACGTTTCATTCATATGCTGTAGCTTCTGAACCATGAGATCGAAAAGTAGTAGTACGAAATTTTTATATAAATTTGGAATCGTCATATTTGTGTGATGTCCCCGTCTCTTCTCCTTCCTCCTTCTAACAAACAATTTTGTCATCAGTAATTCTGTAACTATTTCCCGGTTAACGTGACTAACCCTGCCACAATCACCGTTTCAGTTATCCAGCGTGTATTCTCCGGTTAGGTGTTATTACGTGTTCGTACATCGCGTTTTCCGCGCTACTCCCAGAATAGAACTTTAGCGGCTGCTAGCCGGGGACTTTACAACTGGCCCTTGCCAGTGTAGCGTTCTGGCAAAAAAATTTCTGCAAAAATTTCGTTTTCTTGGATACACCGAGAACATAATACGTAATCTTTCTTACCTGTTATTCAACGGGGTTGCGTTTCATAATCATGTAAATAATTGATAGACCGACGTGCGCTGGATAGTAGGCGCTTTATGAAACAAAGTCTTTCACCCCCACCCAGAAACAGCTGCCAGGGGCAGATACCCAGGTTTGCCCCGCCACCGATGTCCAGGACTGCTGCGCATGCGTGAATCTGACAGCTTAGGCGCGCAAGTAAACTTTTTTCCAGGTAGCATCTGGCTGCTTGCTGCTATTGCATATACAGCTAACTGCCACACTTTTGTAGCCAGAAGCGGGAGAAGGTACTACTCACACGCGACTCAACTGCACATGCGCATGAGCTCGCTCACAGTTGCTCAAATGAATCAAAAGCAAGCAGTTGTGACGTCACGCTCAGCGGAGGCAATTTGTTATGAAGCATTGCTTAGTCTTCCTAAAGCCTTTGACACATTTCGCTGTTGGCAGACGCTTGTATGAGCACTGTGTTTTGTTGCTGTATATGGCGCATTTCCTTTGCAATATAAGTTTTATTTTCATTTTTTCTCTCGTTCATGCGTTATTGCTGAAGTATTATTCTGCAGTAGCGGGATACAGTAATATCCTTTGTTAGAGTATCGGTTCTTACCAGTCAACATTACATAAAATTTAACTGAAAACAAAAACAATGGAGTTTTTCCCGGATTTCTCCCAGATGAAAAAATTCCCGGGTTTTTCCCAGATCTCCCGGTTGTCCCCGGTTCGTATACAACCTGTGGCAGTATATTTACAATTTGGCCAGTATGTTGATACTTTTTCTGACAATATATCGATAATTTTTTGAATGACTCGAGGGCCAATAATATTGAATTTAATTATAGATATTTCGGATTCTGATATTTTTAAAAATATCAACAGTCCTAACTTGGGGTATAAAGCATGCAATTGGTCTTTTTCTATGCTACAATTGACTCCTTACTGCACTGCATGACTGGCTGGAGATAAGGGGATGGGAGTGTTTTTTTTTAAATTTTCGCACTAACATGACTGAACTCTTTCCATCATCTTGCATTTTTTTAAAATATTATGCAATTGTTGGCGGGAGATAAGGAGTACTGCACATAGTGATTAGCTGGAGAGAGGGGGATAGAAAAGAGTTTTTAATTTTCCACTAATGAAATTGGAATATTGCAGTCATCTAGGATGTATAATACTGCATTATGAATGGCTGGAGGTAAGGAGGGCTTGTGGCTTCCCACTGATGACTATGATGACACCACTGATAAGGATGATGTCACTATTTCAGTGACCTAGATCATATGATGTCACAAATATAAACAAAGTTAATTAGGATCACAATAGCGTTACTACTCTCCATTCTCATGAAGTTAAGAAATTCCTGCAAATCTTCAAGCCTACATTGTTGCTTTAATAAGAAACAATGTCTACATGAACTGCACACGATGTGTATCGTGCAACTCACATCTTCGCAGAATAAACATTTAAAATGGCCACTGCAAGCCGCTGCTGTAGAAGGTTTGCCACGTGCCACCACGTGGCGCTACACACACCACCAGAGGACATTCAATTCGTATCACTCACTGTCCGCAATTCTGATTTCACTGCACATCTTTTTAAGCAACTATACTCAGGGTTCCATGTCAGGTTGTCCTCAGATTATCGTCAGACTGCTTTCAGGTCACGCCTAGCATATGGTTTCCAGTGTAGCAAAATCTTTATGAACCTAGCACAACACTAGTGCTGCACCAACTGCTGGTGAACATGGATAACCGTACTTGTGGAGCAGAGAGAGACTGCAGATAGTCTGTAGAATACAAAGATATGTATGCTCAAGACCATAAATATTGTAAATATATTTATTTATGTGTTAATCATTCTATAGCATCTGATGTGTTCTAGAGTGAACATACACAGCCAGGGTCAAACCCAACTAAATATGTCTTTTCATCATCGTCCTACCCTTCTCCTAATGGTTATAGCCAATGTCAGGGTAATGGCTCCAAAAATTGACTACGTCCTCCACATGTAAAGTACTGTATAAACACAAATTTAGAGGAACATATGCTTGTGGAAGGAAGTGACATGAAATACAACATTTGAGCCAATAATTCAGTACAATAGTATTGTATTGTATTGAAAGGAACTGGGGACCTAGAAACAACGGAGAGGCTTTGTCCCCGCTGCTGCAACCTCACAACAGGCTACAGCAGTCCACTCACCCCACCGCCGCCCCACACTGAACCCAGGGTTATTGTGCAGTTCGGCTCCCAGTGTACCCCCCCCCTCCCCCCCTCAGAAACGTCTCACACCAGATGAGTGTAACCCCCATGTTTGTGTGGTAGGGTATTTATGGTATGTGGAGAAAGTGTTTGCGCAGCAATCGCCGACATAGCGTAACTGCGGCGGAATAAGAGGAACCAGCCCTCATTCGCTGAGGCAGATGGAAAACTGCCTTAAAAACCATCCACAGACTGGCCAGCACGCCGAACCTCGACACTAATCTGCCGGGTGGATTCGTGCCAGGGGCCTGCACGCCTTCCTGCCCGGAAAGCAGTGCGTTAGATCACTCGAGTAACTGGGTAGGCCAGTACAATAGTAACTTAGTATAATGAGAGAACATCAATTACTTAATTAATAGTAAGTAGGAAGTAAGAAGACACTATAATTTCAGATTGAGTGTAACTTTTAATAAGAGAAATCAACTGTATTGTACTGTCCTTTAGTGCACTAGCGTGAAGTATAATTTAAAAATTCAGTGAAGTGTAACTTTAATATTTTGTAGTATTTAACTGCTGTGAGGTGCAAGAGTGAAAAACAAGTCCCCCGTGAGGCAAAATGTCCTGTTTCTGCAGCTCAAATAATGTGTCCTGTGATCTGTGACTGCAGAACACTAATTTTCCTGCTTTATGGTAAACCTGACCTACATTAGAAAGAAACCCCATTGAAATGAAAGTAGAGGCAGCACATTGCATACATACAACAGTGTCGAGGACGGAGACAATGGCAGACAATGGCGCCGCGAGTTAGCCTGTTGCGCTTGCACAAAGTCAATGTCTCTTCCCTAGTACTGACGTAAAAATGCATTGTTGAGCGCGCACAGCTGATTTGTACGCAACTCCCGTTTGCATTTCGCTTCACATGAAGCTGTGTTTTTACACTTCCCTCTTGTTGAATGTCTGTTTTTGCTTATAAAACAAGTAAATTACTTAAGTCTATACATATTTCATTCAAAATGTATATATTAATTTTTTTGTATAAAACTATAACATTTACTTATAAGACTATTTTATACATGTCTCTACAGGATGGAAAACTCCAAAACGCCATGTAAAACTCTCAATATTATAACAAAGGGTAAATGTGGCACAGAATGTCAGAGAGCGGTCCAGAAGGATCTGTAGAAGATCACTATAAAAATCTCAAAACCGCAGAGGGTGCCAGAATCAGACTGCAAACGTGAAAATTCAAAAAACAAGAGGACGAAAAGTTTTCGTGAAGCAAAGAAGAGAAAACTCCCGGAAATGAAATTGTGAGTTCAAGTTCAATCACTCTCCAAAAATAAAGTGGGGATAGTTGTTATAATAATAATGAAAACCATGACATTATTTGTACATACTTATTTCTCCGAAAACAAAACTGCTGTGATAAAGTGTCACCACTACTCGTGAAAAGCCTTTAAATCTTTGTGAGGGAGTGGAGATCTTTCTCTTGCCCCATTCTTTCATATACTAAACTATAAGTTCCAGGATAAGGTATTTCTGTAATAATATAGGGTCCTGAGTACAGCAATTGCCATTTTTTTTAACTTACCGATCTTTGCTGATTTGGGTTGTGTTCTCAAGAGGCCCCGTTGCCCTTCAAAAAATGTGTAGCTCGTTTTACCTTTTTGTTGTGTATACTCTTTCTGTATTCTGCTCTATTCTCCAGCGTAATTATTGCCGTTTGATTTTATCCTGTAAAGTTAACTCTGTAGTAGGTAATTTTGGTGTGGGTAATTCCCATTTGTCATTTTGCTTTGTGTTAAACACAAGTTCATTAGGAGTGAAACCTGTGGAAGATTGGGGGAGACGGTATACTATTTGCATAAATGGAGTCACATATTCAATCCATCGTGAATGCTTATTATGAGTGTATGTCCTTATAAATCTATTGAATTCTTTAAACACTCTTTACAAGGGGACTTGCTTCTGGGTGGTATGAGGTTTACGGGCGCTAAACAGCGTGGTCATCAGCGTTCTGGGTGGTAAAAACTCACTAACAAGGGGAGGCCGCCAATTGTGAAATTCAGATTCGATTCATACTGCGCATAATAGAAGCTCATGGCCAGAGGTGTAATGTGGCAAAGTCCCAAGATGCACTTCTCAGCCGTTGTCGAGAAAATCGACAGTTAAAAAGAAACCGTTGCGGTGAAATACTCTCTACGATTAATTATATTCTACAGCGTCGTGGCGCAGCGGTAAGTGCTGGGGTTCGTAATCCGAAGGTCGCCGGATCGAATCTCGCGCGATGCAACCTTCTTTTTTTTTAGTATTTGTTTTTTGTAATTCAAATGTACACACACACACACACACACACACACATATATATATATATATATATATATATATATATATATATATATATAGAGTTGTATTTCACAAATGTTATTAATTGTCTTCATAATGTTAACCACGTATAGTTAACGGAAGACGTATAGTTAACGAATACGTATAGCGTAAGTCAAACCTTCGAATTAGGATAGAGACCCCACGAACACAAATTTGCTGTGGCAGGTATGAAATATAAATTCCGTTACTCGCTCGTTACACTTGAAGGACAGATGTTGAATGCGCCGAAACGAGCCGCCGCATAACAGCGTAGTTGCCTGCTAACTTCGAAAGAAGGTAGATGCGGTCCCTAGCGCAACTTATAACATCGTCGAAAATCATTGCGGACGTGAGAGCTTTGGTACACCCTGTTAAACAAACGGAAACATGGAGGCGTTACAATTGGAGAGAGATCCGCCTTCACCAACATGCATAAGCAATTCATTAATAGTATATATATATATATATATATATATATATATATATATATATATATATACAGGGTGTTTCAAAAATGACCGGTATATTGGAAACGGCAATAAAAACTAAACGAGCAGCGATAGAAATACACCGCTTGTTGCAATATGCTTGGGACAACAGTACATTTTCAGGCAGACAAACTTTCGAAATTACAGTAGTTACAATTTTCAATAACAGATGGCGCTGCGGTCTGGGAAACTCTATAGTACGATATTTTCCACATATCCACCATGCGTAGCAATAATATGGCGTAGTCTCTGAATGAAATTACCCGAAACCTTTGACAACGTGTCTGGCGGAATGGCTTCACATGCAGATGAGATGTACTGCTTCAGCTGTTCAATGGTTTCTGGATTCTGGCGGTACACCTGGTCTTTCAAGTGTCCCCACAGAAAGAAGTCACAGGGGTTCATGTCTGGCGAATAGGGGGGCCAATCCACGCCGCCTCCTGTACGTTTCGGATAGCCCAAAGCAATCACACGATCATCGAAATATTCATTCAGGAAATTAAAGACGTCGGCCGTGCGATGTGGCCGGGCACCATCTTGCATAAACCACGAGGTGTTCGCAGTGTCGTCTAAGGCAGTTTGTACCGCCACAAATTCATGAAGAATGTCCAGATAGCGTGATGCAGTAATCGTTTCGGATCTGAAAAATGGGCCAATGATTCCTTTGGAAGAAATGGCGGCCCAGACCAGTACTTTTTGAGGATGCAGGGACGATGGGACTGCAACATGGGGCTTTTCGGTTCCCCATATGCGCCAGTTCTGTTTATTGACGAAGCCGTCCAGGTAAAAATAAGCTTCGTCAGTAAACCAAATGCTGCCCACATGCATATCGCCGTCATCAATCCTGTGCACTATATCGTTAGCGAATGTCTCTCGTGCAGCAATGGTAGCGGCGCTGAGGGGTTGCCGCGTTTGAATTTTGTATGGATAGAGGTGTAAACTCTGGCGCATGAGACGATACGTGGACGTTGGCGTCATTTGGACCGCAGCTGCAACGCGGCGAACGGAAACCCGAGGCCGCTGTTGGATCACCTGCTGCACTAGCTGCGCGTTGCCCTCTGTGGTTGCCGTACGCAGTCGCCCTACCTTTCCAGCACGTTCATCCGTCACGTTCCCAGTCCGTTGAAATTTTTCAAACAGATCCTTTATTGTATCGCTTTTCGGTCCTTTGGTTACATTAAACCTCCGTTGAAAACTTCGTCTTGTTGCAACAACACTGTGTTCTAGGCGGCGGAATTCCATCACCAGAAAAATCCTCTGTTCTAAGGAATAAACCATGTTGTCTACAGCACACTTGCACGTTGTGAACAGCATACGCTTACAGCAGAAAGACGACGTACAGAATGGCGCACCCACAGACTGCGTTGTCTTCTATATCTTTCACATCACTTGCAGCGCCATCTGTTGTTGAAAATTGTAACTACTGTAATTTCGAAAGTTTGTCCGCCTGAAAATGTACTGTTGTCCCAAGCATATTGCAACAAACGGTGTATTTCTATCGCTGCTCGTTTAGTTTTTATTGCCGTTTCAAATATACCGGTCATTTTTGAAACACCCTGTATATATATAACACCGAGCGAGGTGGCGCAGTGGTTAGACACTGGACTCGCCATTCGGGAGGACGACGGTTCAATCCCGCGTCCGGCCATCCTGATTTAGGTTTTCCGTGATTTCCCTAAATCGCTCCAGGCAAATGCCGGGATGGTTCCTTTCCAAGGGCACGGCCGACTTCCTTCCCCATCCTTCCCTAATCCGATGAGACCGATGACCACGCTGTCTGGTCTCCTTCCCCAAAACCAACCAATAAATTACAAAAAACTAATAATAAAAAAGTTTGCATGGCGCGATATTCGATCCGGCGACCTTCGGATTACGAACCCGAGCGCTTACCTCTGCGCCACGACGCTGTAGAAAATTATTAATCGTAGAGAGTATTTCACCGCAACAGTTTCTTTTAACTGTCGATTTTCTCGACAACGGCTGAGAAGTGCATCTTGGTGCTCTGCCACATTACACCTCTGGCCATGAGCTTTTATTATGCGCAGTATGAATCGAATCTGAATTTCGCAATTGGCGGCCTCCCCTTGTAAGATGTATTTAATGCCCTGTGTGTTCATGAATTGTTTCCATTTTCTTCCCACAAAATAGGCTGCGTTGTCTGTTAATATGACTTTGGGTTTCCTTTCTCTTTGTAAGTAATCCTCTTCAATACTCCTTATGATGTAACTGACTGTAGTGGTTTTGATACCATAAAGTTTGATGTATTTTGTGAAAATATCATAAAGAACTATTATGTATGTGACACCTCCTTTTGCTCTAGCATATGGCCCTACGATATCTACAGAAACCATTTCCAGTGGGGGCTTTGGTTAGTATGGGGTGTAGTTTTGTAAATTTTGACACATTGGGTGGTTTTGTTCTTTGGCAAATAGCACACTTTCTTAATATTTGTGAAACACTTCGTCGTAAATTAGGAAAATAACAAAGTTTGGAAATCTTTTCTGTACATTTTGTTTCTTCGTAGTGTCTCCAAATTTCGTGTGTATGTTTGATAAATTCGTCGATATTTATCTCCGGAAGGCATACACACCAATGGTAAAAACTTTCGTGCTCCTGGTGAAACAAAACGCCTTTGTATAACTGATACCATTTACTTAACTTGTGGTTTGCATTTCGGGTAATATTTTGTATTACCTTTTTCCATCTATCGTCTCAGTGTTGTATCATTCCCACCTGTTTGCAAAATTTTTTGTATTTTGATTTTGTGTACTACTTTGCATCAATAATGTTCGGAATTCTGAATCGTATTCAGACAGTTCACTGAACTCGTCTAGTCTCTGCGGCAACCTGGATATTGCATCTGCAATAATATTCTGTCTGCCCTTTATGTATATTATTTCAAAATTAAATTCCTGAAGGCACAAACACCATCTTGCTAGTCTTCGGTGTAACAGCTTACATGTTAAGAGAACAGATAATGATTGGTGATCATTATAGACTTTGATGTTTTAACCCCAAGGAAAGTACTCGGATTTCTGAAACGCCAAAATTGCTGCTAAACTTTCCAATTCTGATACGGAATATGATCTTTCTGCCTCTGATAAAGTTCTGCTGGCAAAGCTGATGACTTTGGGTACTGTTTTTCCTTCTTCCTCTTGCATCTGGAACAAACATGCCCCCAGGACGAGGCGTCTGTGCTTAAACAGGAGTCGTTAGACATGTCAGGATGACTCAAAATGTTTGCTGATATCAATGCATTTTCAATTTTGATAAAGTCCTGGTATCTCTCATCCCATAACCAAGGTTTATTCTTTCTCAATAGTTTAAGTAGGGCATCGCTGTTCATAAGCTGCTGTGGTATAAATTTTCGGAAAAAGGAAGTTAGTCCTAGATATGCTTTCAACTGTTTTCTGTTCCTTGGTGGTGTACAATTACGTATGGCATCTAGCTTCTTTGGGTCTGGTAATACACCCTGTTCACATATGATATGTCCTAAAAATTTTCCTTGCTCTTTGCCAAAGTTAGATTTCTTTAGATTTACTATTACTTTGTACTCTGCAAATCTCGGAAATACCTTTTGCATTATACTGATGTGTTCTGCCCAAATTGATGTAGCTATCAACATATTGTCAACATTAATGGAACTTTACTGACAAGGGAACCTCCCCATCGCACCCCCCTCAGATTTAGTTATAAGTTGGCACAGTGGATAGGCCTTGAAAAACTGAACACAGATCAATCGAGAAAACAGGAAGAAGTTTTGTCGAACTATGAAAAAAATAAGCAAAATATACAAATTGAGTAGTCGATGTGTAACATAAGCAACGTCATGGACACGATGATCTGAGGAGGGCCGTGGTCTTTTGGTTAGCGTAAGCAACTGCGGGACGAGAGGACCTTGGTTCAAGTCTTCCCTCGAGTAAAAATTTTAACTTTTTTATTTTCTAGCAATTGACGTGTGTCAATTATCAAAGTTCAGGCACTCACACAATCAACTTCGCTCTCGAAAATTCCAGGACATGTTCAGATTTGCTTGGACATATGCAGGATTTGACGGTCTACACACGGAAAAAATTGGAAAACGTTACAAAAATATGTTTTGACAGAGCACAGGGAAAACTGTGTGACTGTGAAACTGTTGCATTCATTTGTTGCAGTTTATGTGACAAACTCTTATGTTTTCATCACTTTTTTGGGAGTTATTATCACATCCACAAGAAAACCTAAATCGGGCAAGGTAGAAGAATCTTTTTACCCATTCGCCAAGTGTACAAGTTAGGTGGGTCGACAACATATTCCTGTCATGTGACGCACATGCCGTCACCAGTGTCGTATAGAATATATCAGACGTGTTTTCCTGTGGAAGAATCGGTTGACCTATGACCTTGTGATCAAATGTTTTCGGTTCCCATTGGAGAGGCACGTACTTTCGTCTACTAATCGCACGGTTTTGCGGTGCGGTCGCAAAACACAGACACTAAACTTATTACAGTGAACAGAGACGTCAATGAACGAACCGACAGATCATAACTGTGCGAAAATAAATGAAGTAAAATTTTCACCCGCGGGAAGACTTGAACCAAGGACCTCTCGTCCCGCAGTTGCGCACGCTAACCACGGGACCACGGCGCTCCTGAACTGACAGTATGCTTGATGTCGCTTATCTTGCACATGGACTACTCAGTTTGTATATTTTACTCATTTTTTCCATAGTTCCACATAACTTCTTCCTGTTTTCTCGATTGACCTGTGTTCAGTTTTTCAAGGCCTGTCCACTGTGCCAACTTATAACTAAATCTGAGGGGGGTGCGATGGGGAGGTTCCCTCGTGAGCAATTCTGTTCCAAAGCTTATATGTAGACGCCTGCGCTAATGTTTAAGCCAAAGGGTAGAACCTGAAATTCATAACTCCTGTCATTGCAGACAAATGCTGTTTATTTCTGCTCTCCTCATGTAACTTTATTTACCAGTAGGATTTTTTAAGGTCGAGGGTGCTGAAATGTTTGGTGTTATGAAATTTTAGCAGTTGTTCATCTAAATTATCTGGTTTGGTTCTTACTGGTACTAGGATTTTGTTTATGCCTCTAGCATCTAAAACTAGTCGTACTGAACCATCAGGTTTGCTAACTGGTAGTATTGGGCTGCAATATGGTGAAAATGATGGCTGTATGATCCCCCATTTGCACATTCTATTGATTTCCTGCTTCACGTTTTCCAAGCTGCGACATTGTCGCTTTTTATGAAACGGATCTGATGATGGTCATTAAAGACCGAAACCGGTAATCTGTTAACAAAAAGTTTGTGACCATAGACGTAAATTAAAGGAAACGTATTGCTTCACGTTTTATCCACAGTATAGGTTAATACATAACACAAAATGTTTCGTGACATTAAGTTTATGTTCATAATCTTTGATTACCCCTGTATTCTTATTAAAAACATTTGCATATTTAAACAGTAAGTCAGAAAGCTCTTGTCATTGTGTAGCATCTAGAATATTTGATTCATTCAATTTTTGTTCTACTAATTCCTGGTTAACTTCAGTGTCAGCCTTATGTTCGTTATCATACTTGTTCAACAAATACACGGTGGGATATGAATACTGTACAGTGACATGGGGTTCTGGGTTTACTTTGTCATACCTCTCCGATGTAGTAATCAGGCTGATAGAAAATCTTTGGTCCTTCACAAAGAAATGGCGCTTACCATCATGTACGTCTATTTGTTTTTCATAGGTTCTAAATGTGTCCATACCTATTAAGCAGTTGACTATAAGTTTGTCTACGATTAAAAGATTACACTGCACAGAAAATTGAGCAATGTGCATGGTGATGAGTGCTTGGTGTTTTACTAACTTGGGTTTGCCATCGGTAACGGTTTGTACTTTGCAGTTTTGTACTGGCAGAATAGGAAATTTATTCTGTCTTTTTAATTCAGTGAAAAATGCTTCAGACATTAAATTAGTCGTGGGCCCTGTATCAAGTATTAACTGTGTGTCTATACCAAAAATTTTCACTTTGATTACTGCTTGCACTTATCCCTCCTGTGTGTTTTTCGCCGATTTTAGTTCATGTTGGTATAGATCGTCCTTTATGTTTCCTTGTACATCGAATCATACGAAACATGTTTCAAACTTTGATTTGCCCCCATCGCTTACAATCTCTATAGTATGGGGCTCAAATGTGACCGATTCGATTTTTCCTGCGGTGTAGTCTGATCTACGTCGGTACACGGGACAACTTCTGTCTGACGCCCTATTTGTTACTACTTTCTGCTCATATATTAAGTCGATTGAGTCCAAAATGGATAGAAAATATTCTGTGTCGTGCTCAGGTGTAGTAATTAATTTTTGCACGAATGTGTGATGGCAAACGACTTTTTAAAATTTTAAAACATCAACATGAGGAATAGGATTCGTCCAATAACGTGTTTTATTGAGATTCTTCTCAAAATACCCTCGCAAGCTACCGTATTTGCTATTAAAAACCTCTCGCCCAAGTCTCTCCTGTACGCCTTCTGATCAGTATTTGTCAAGAAATGCCCGTTCAGACTGTAAATACGTGGCACAACGCTCAGCTACCTCGGTCGCCCACAAAAGTACATCGCCTTGCGTGTACCCAACAGCAAACCTGATCTTTTGTGCTACCGTCCAATTTCTAGGAACCACATGTCGAAAAGCACTAATAAATGCAACAGGATTCATCTTCTTACCTTCGCTCATAAATGTTGGAAAATGAGATGTCTTAATATACCTTCGTTAGCAAATATAGTAGACAAGCTGTTTGCACTTTATGCTGTGTTTACATAACTGTCATAGTTGTTTACATTTCTAGTAGTTACTGGTTCTGGTGTCATGCCATGCAGACTTACATTTTGTGGTCTGTCATTACTATTGGCATTGTTTGTAGGATTTACAATGATCGGTGTGCATACATTACTTTGGTTTACTGTGGCTGGCACTTTGTTTATGTGTACAACTTGTGTCTCTGTATTAGTTTCACCCAAGTAGTTGCGTATCCTGTGCTCTGTAGCCTGCAAATTGGTGTTCACTTTGTCGATAATGTAATTTTTCTTTTGTTGAATAACCATTTCAAACAAATCATTGATTAATTTACATCCCTTCACTACCTTTTCCGCTGCAGTACTGGTTTTGTCTAAAGTACCTGCTTTAGCTTGTGAAATTTCGTCAGATAAATTTTCATTAATTTTGTCTCTTTCCTTTTTGGCACAGATTGATTCGGTTGCAAGTGATGCTACTTTTAAAGTGAATTCATTTACTGCTGCTGGTAAATTTTCGTAATCTTTGTGCAGTTTGTTTACTACGGTAGAGATGTTCTTTACTGTGGGTGTTAATTGTGTTTGTATTGTTTCCAGGTTTGTGTGTGTGTTTCATCGCTTTTATTTACTGCTCTACTGTATCGTTATGTTCGTTAAGAGTGTGTAATTTCTGTTTTGTTTCCGTAATGTAATTGTTTACTTTAGAAAGTACATGTTGTTTTAGCTGTTTTTCCATGTCTTTAAATTTTACATTCATTTCCTCGCGAAAATTCTTTATCAAATCACTGATCTGCTGTGTGACTGTATCCTGAAAATCTTTTAATACTTGTTTCTGCTCTTGCTTTATTTTGTTTATGTCTTGTGTAACTAAGGTAAGGTTTTGCGACAAACTGTCAAATTTTGTATTTATGTCCGTTTGCAAATTGGTGTTTATAGCGCGACTGCTACGGTCGCAGGTTCGAATCCTGTCTCGGGCATGGATGTGTGTGATGTCCTTGGGTTAGTTAGGTTTAAGTAGTTCTAAGTTCTAGAGGACTGATGACCACAGATTTTAAGTCCCATAGTGCTCAGAGCCATTTGAACCATTTTTTTGGTGTTTATATTTTTTATTTCTGCATGGAATTGTGCAATTGTGTTTGTATTTTGTACGCCTGCCCGCAAATTGGTGTAATTGGTGTTCATACTATCCAGTTTTTTGAAGTATTACGGCAAGTCCGTCATTGTGGTTGCTAATTGATGTACTTTGGTTGTTGACAACTGTACTCTGCAAATCAATATTTGAACTTCGTGTGATGGATGACGGTAAAGTGTCGTCAAAAATCATGTTATCTGCGCTTTCTATGTTTTCCTGTGCGAACAGAATGTTGCTCGCAGAGATACATGTTGTCATCAACGTGTCCTCAAAGTGAGAACCACAGTCTAATATGTACAGTCGCGACACTCACTACTGTGAAAGTTGTTACCATTTGACAGTTCAAGTTACACTAGCGCCCCTAGCGGCCAGAAAGCTCGCCTTCCTCTGACGGCAGATGCGACGTGAAAATAATGTTTGTTTTTAATTCGTTTTGTACCTAATTTACAAAATAGTTAGTATATTTTTGCGTCACAAGTGCTAGGAGAACAGTGAAAGACATAAATGATCGTGAAGTATAAGAAAACATAGCACGAACTATTGAATGAAGTGACGTAAGCTGCAACATATTCTTGAATAAATAATTAAGAAGTAGCATACCATTGCACTTATTCCATTGAAAGTAGGAGAATACACTCTGTATATCCCACATATGAAGTATATAGATGTTTTTCCTTGTGTAAAAATGAAGTGACACATCACTTTTCATTATGTTCTGCTTTGCAGGAAGCCTGCTTCCAAAAATACAATTTCCGTCTTATCCTTTGTGGTATCAGGTTATCTCAATAAAAAGCATGACTGTTTTCAAACTTTATTTCATCCCATTGATACATTTAACGAAAATAAAATTAAATGAATGAGTCAGTCCTAACACTTTAGCAACCCAAATCCAAAATAAGCCAGCTTCATCACTCTTTATTTCTTCTCTTGCTCCTACAGACCAAGTCTTGATTCCTGAATTTAATAATGTAAAAGAGCCTCACTTGCACAAACAGTCTTATTAACAGCAGCTTGGTTTCAGCACAGCACCCAGGTGGAAAATTGGGGATGTCCATCAACATGTTCACAAAGAAAGCACCACAATTAGTTATGTGAGCATATTCATCAAAAGTAGAAGTCATCTTAGTCTTACAATGAGTTAAAAACTTGTTGAGAACTTCTGTACAAATAAATAGGCTTCTAAAGTTACCTTCATAACTTTTAAAATGGCAATAAACTTTGTCATTTGCATCTAAGTCTTGGCTGCCATCTACAAGTACTGTCCTACATTTATAAGAGTCATGAATTGTAAGCAGTTTCTTTAATACTAACCAAACACGTATCTCAGGCTGTTTGCTTCTCCGAGGTCTGTTTGGACTTCCACATTTGGTAGTCTGACGTGTCACTGATGTCCAACAGTGGTGAAACAAGTAATTTGGGCGCTGCTTTAATATCCACTATTGTCGACCCCAGTTGATCCCCTAACAATTGGAAGTGTTCATTAATTTGCTTAAAGCACAATTATTGAAAGCAGCACAAAACTGTCATGTTGATGGGTTGCTACAAAAACCACTTTTATGCCTTATCACTGAGAAAACGTTTGCCAGTGGATATTGATTAATTTTGTGTGTTAATAAATATAAGTTGGATCCATCCAAAACATCATCAACAAACATGTTCAAAGCGCTTATGTTACCCACAAGTCTTTAACACACCTAATCCTAGATGAAAAATCTTTCCCATCAACATCTACAAATTTCCATGACTGTATCCACGGCTTCATTGTCAATATTTCCAAATGTCTTGAGGCACTTGTAATGCAGTTCCTTAAGGATACAGGCCCTTTAATACTATATGCATTAAATACACTCCTGGAAATTGAAATAAGAACACCGTGAATTCATTGTCCCAGGAAGGGGAAACTTTATTGACACATTCCTGGGGTCAGATACATCACATGATCACACTGACAGAACCACAGGCACATAGACACAGGCAACAGAGCATGCACAATGTCGGCACTAGTACAGTGTATATCCACCTTTCGCAGCAATGCAGGCTGCTATTCTCCCATGGAGACGATCATAGAGATGCTGGATGTAGTCCTGTGGAACGGCTTGCCATGCCATTTCCACCTGGCGCCTCAGTTGGACCAGCGTTCGTGCTGGACGTGCAGACCGCGTGAGACGATCTTCATCCAGTCCCAAACATGCTCAATGGGAGACAGATCCGGAGATCTTGCTGGCCAGGGTAGTTGACTTACACCTTCTAGAGCACGTTGGGTGGCACGGGATACATGCGGACGTGCATTGTCCTGTTGGAACAGCAAGTTCCCTTGCCGGTCTAGGAATGGTAGAACGATGGGTTCGATGACGGTTTGGATGTACCGTGCACTATTCAGTGTCCCCTCGACGATCACCAGTGGTGTACGGCCAGTGTGGGAGATCGCTCCCCACACCATGATGCCGGGTATTGGCCCTGTGTGCCTCGGTCGTATGCAGTCCTGATTGTGGCGCTCACCTGCACGGCGCCAAACACGCATACGACCATCATTGGCACCAAGGCAGAAGCGACTCTCATCGCTGAAGACGACACGTCTCCATTCGTCCCTCCATTCACGCCTGTCGCGACGCCACTGGAGGCGGGCTGCACGTTGTTGGGGCGTGAGCGGAAGACGGCCTAACGGTGTGCGGGACCGTAGCCCAGCTTCATGGAGACGGTTGCGAATGGTCCTCGCCGATACCCCAGGAGCAACAGTGTTCCTAATTTGCTGGGAAGTGGCGGTGCGGTCCCCTACGGCACTGCGTAGGATCCTACGGTCTTCGCGTGCATCCGTGCGTCGCTGCGGTCCGGTCCCAGGTCGACGGGCACGTGCACCTTCCGCCGACCACTGGCGACAACATCGATGTACTGTGGAGACCTCACGCCCCACGTGTTGAGCAATTCGGCGGTACGTCCACCCGGCCTCCTGCATGCCCACTGTACGCCCTCGCTCAAAGTCCGTCAACTGCACATACGGTTCACGTCCACGCTGTCGCGGCATGCTACCAGTGTTAAAGACTGCGATGGAGCTCCGTATGCCACGGCAAACTGGCTGACACTGACGGCGGCGGTGCACAAATGCTGCGCAGCTAGCGCCATTCGACGGCCAACACCACGGTTCCTGGTGTGTCCGCTGTGCCGTGTGTGTGATCATTGCTTGTACAGCCCTCTCGCAGTGTCCGGAGCAAGTATGGTGGGTCTGACACACCGGTGTCAATGTGTTCTTTTTTCCATTTCCAGGAGTGTATGTCAAAAATATCGTTTATTTTTTGGCAAAAATCTGCAGTAGCAGAAGGTGATATGGTGCCACAAGTAACAAGTGTCTCTATGTCTGCTGCTATTGTATGGCTCAACACACGAACTGCAATGCTTACCTTCATTTTGGAAAATTCTGGCAGTTGGACAGCTCTTTTAGTGAGCTTTGGGGCCAACTTGTACCTTATTTCACAATCACGTGAGTACAACTGACAAATGTCCTTCCATGAAGCAGTGCCAGTCCATCCTTCATCTGTTGTGAGGATAATGTTATTCCTGACTAAATTATTACGTATGCTTTTTATCAAGTGTGGGGTGTCATAAAAAAGTAGATCTTACTCCCTTCGTGTACTAAGCATGGATTAACTGGTGTGATACCCAGTCTGTGCCTCCTCTCCACAAAATTCGAGCCTTGGTCAGTCACACATGTTTTTACAACCAAACCAATATCTGTGAGTTTTTTGACAACTTCAAAAAATATGCGCATCAGATGGGTGGCTCCTACTGGTCCTTTGGAGAAATAATATACTAGTGGCTGTTCAAAATTTGAGAAGATGCCATTAATCATTATAACTAATGCAGTATTGGCAACCACAGATGTACGTATGAAACCCATGTCTTCAAATCCAATAACACAATCCCTAGAGCTGTAATATATCAAATTTTGAATTAGTGACACCACATCCATAGACAAATTAACAATTATATCAATTTCTGGTAACTGCTGCACTTTCTGCTTTATAAGATGAAATATGCTATTATTCATCCCTCAATTTAATTGTATATCTTCCACATACCTTTGTAAGATACGTGCTGATGGAAGGCTAAAGCGGTGTGATAAAAAACTGTATGCCTGGGTACTATAATACAACAAATTAAGTGCAAATAATTTAGTTTCATCTTTCCGTCTCGCACCAAGTTTTCCATTCAATGGTATACTGATTTGGCTTATGAATATATCGAGAGCATCTTTTTTCAAGTACTTGGAACCAATACTTTTTAAAATGAGCTTGTCCTTTTGTACTTTTATCCTGTGACGTTGTGGTTGCAGTTTATTCTTACGATGGGCATTTTCCTTGTCAGGTAGTAATTTTGTTCGAAGTCTAATGATGTGCACGTTTTTACATTTCACACGATTTTCCAACACGCGAATAATTTCACGTAATCTAAGCATTTCATCTTCAAAAGATGTCTGTGTTGCAGATTCCGTTGTTAGTGATTTCATATATGTCTCTTGTGTAGGAACACTTGTGGTACCTGTTTCTTCTGTGTCAGGAGACAGTTTTATTGTTTTTGCAGGAACACTTTCACGTTTGTATGGCAATTTTCTCTTCATACAGGAACTGCATTCCATACCAATGTCTTCTTTTCCGCGCTCATGAACTGATTTGACTCGAAATGTAACGCACAAAACTTCACGTTATTATGCAAATAAAGGTTCCGCCTTCTACTATTTATTAACCATTTCTTGCTCGTAAAAAAGAAAAACAAATTCAGTAATTCAAAACAGTTTAGAAAAAAAAGACACAAATAAAGAGCGCTCTAATGTGATGTTTCATACCTCTCAGGGTCCTTAGGAAAACTGAAGAATGACAAATGTGGGGTCTTCTTCCTGTTATTACTGCGATTGATTGCGCTGCATACGCTGCCTTTCGTAAAAACCATGTTAAAAATTAATATAAACGATGCTGTTTACATTTACTGAATACCGTATTCAGCAGCGTAGCTTCTCCACCGCTTGGGGCGCTGTTGTCGCGGTGTATAACAACAATCAGCGAGAGTGTCGCGACTGTATGTATCAGACTGTGGTTAGAACTTCGTGAAATCTCACTAGCACTTGTCATTTCGGTCATGTTCATCTCTGAACTATTTCATAACTGTGGAAGACATGGCGCTGATACTTCCGATGTTCTTTTCTGCAATTGTACGCCATCTTGACTCATTGCGTTTTCGCCATTGTTAATAATAATGGAAACTGATTTTTGTGCCATATTTGATTGAATATTAAAATTAAAATTTATGGAAAACAGAAAATTGAAATATATTATTTTGTGAATTTAAACATGTGATTTACGTGTCGTCAAGCGGTATTTATCTACTTTGATGACGCACGAAATGTTGTAACACAAAAAACTGCAAACTTTTCTCTCGTTACTCATTACAAAAAATTTCTGAAAAAATTCACATCAATGCATTTAGGAAGGGAAATTAAGGAAAGGTCTAATTATTACGCAGGAGGCGCCACCAAGTATAGCTAAGCAAGCGGTTGTGTAGCGATCCTACCTTTACTGCGACGAAACGTACAGCATATTTTCCAAAATTTTCCGTAAATTCCGGTTCCTTTTGATTCCATTTTGGATTGGTTTTCTTCATAAGAATTTTTAGTTCTGGTTATTTTGCTCCCAGTCGTGATGTTGCACATGAAAATTTTAAAAAATAATTAGTACATGCAAAAATTTATCATAGTGTCGTAAATAATGTTGCTTAATTTACACAATGGTTTGTGTAAATTTTTTAGTAATAATAAAAATACCTAAATAAGGAAGATAATTTTTTTGTAACCAGAAGTCAATTATTTTGTTTTGCAATCAATGGCTAAAATCTGTAACTTTAGGTCTTCTCTCCTTTGAGTCCGTATTAAGTTGAACTTACTTCCATGTTGTTGAGATCTACACACTTCTGTTAGGCGCTTCTTCTTCCGACGCCGCAAAACTTCTTATTGTTAACGGTGTAGGTAATGTAATTTTCATTTATCGGACTTCTTCCTCATCTGCAGGCAGCAGGTGCGACATGACCTTTTCGTGGTGCATGGAAGAAAATAAAAAAGGCCTCATTTTTGCACTGAGAGAAAATTATTATTCAGATACCGTGAAAGCTACTACACGTATCTCATATCTAAACACGTCCTCTCTCCAAGAGAATTCAAGACATAGTATGTTCTCTCCTTCCGGCGTAGCAAAATACATCTTTTGTGGGCGCTTACAGCGGTTATCCTTGGCTTTTCCTACGTACCAATACAGCCACTATCTCTGTAAGGAAGACACCTGTCAAGCAGGTGTATACATAGGGATTGCAGTGTCTTACAGACACCTGAAGCTAACATAGAATCACCTTAGTTAAAAACTGAAGTCTCGATTTTAAACCCAAGATGCGACAGAGGAATGGAGTACGTCACATAAATCTTCATTCGTGTACAGTAATGTGTCGAAACAGGATGGTCACGTTTCATCACACATGAGATTGCAGTCCTCTGATGACCGAGAGGTTTGCTGGTAACGACGCAAGTAGACAGTGTTCTAAGTCACACACAGAACACGCAGTTGTGTATGAGTCGAAGCACAACTGATGCATCCTGACAGGACATCGGAAAAAATGATCAAATAACCTGCAGCAACATCTTCCTCCCTCTCTAGAACGCACATCAGTCTGCCATTAAATTGTACCTTATTGGAACTCCATCTCGACCGATCACTCCATCCACTCTCTGTCATCCTTTAACGCAGATGCATCTAGGTTTAGAGGCAGGTGGTTCTCTGTTTTTCTGGAAAGCGTCAAATACAGTAGTCAACTCAAGTGTATCACTGTTACCTCAATAGACATACAGTAGAACGTTGCCTTGACAGAAAAAAAGTGACTGTTTCCCTGGTTCCCGGTGCTTCCATGCCAACATTTTCGTGGATTCCTCTTGCTGTCACATACTCGTTCCCATGTATGAGAACTGTTCTGCGCCAGCCAGAAGACACGCAAGTACTTCTTCAATTTCCCTGCATTTCCGTGTATTTTTAGCTCAATTAAAATGTCAATGTTTTGTAATTCTATCGATTTTATGTGACTTTTACCCTTGTGATCATGAGATCACTTCTCGTTCCGTGTTCTAAAATTGCTTATAAATTTCATACAGCTGCCAACACCTAGTATAAATGCACTATTTTTCTGGTCGAGTGGTATGGTATAGCACTGTACTCGAATGCAACCAGTCACCTCCACCCACATATTCTCCACAGTAGACTCAAATTGGCGCTTGAGTGTGGATCCAATGCGTGTTGTATCCGGAGCAATGTTGGGAAGCAGATCCACAGTATAACAACTCCGAGTTAGCGTTCGAGTGTGGTTCTGCATCCCAACATCGCTCTGGACATTGTGCATGGTGGATCCACCACACATCGCATCCTGGATAGGGCCCGAAGGGGGACCAGCCAAGCATTACGTTGTGTTCTACTTTGGAGTTGGGTCCTGGGAGCTGTCTGCAACACATGCACTTGCACAAACATACAGAAAACGGAACAAACGCACTCCAAATGTAGAGTATGTGGGTGGAGGTGACTGGATGCATTCGAGTACAGTGCTATACTATGCCGCCCAATCTGAAAAATAGTGCATTTGCGCTAGGTGTTGGCATCTGAACCACATTTATAATCAGTTTCAGAACACGAAACGAGAAGTGATGTCATGATCGCATATGGAAAAGTTACATAAAATCGATAGAATTACGAAAAATGACGTACAAATTCTCGTACATGGAAACGAGTATGCGACAGTAAGAGGAATCCGAGAAAACATTGACGTGGAAGCGCCAGGAAACAGGGAAACAGTCACTTTTTTTCCATCGAGACAACATTCTACTGTATGTCTATTGGGGTAACAGTGATACACTCGAGTTGACTACTGTATTTGACGCTTTCCAGGAAAACAGAGAACCATTTGCCTTTAAACTTAGATGCATGTGCGTTAAAGGATGACAGAGAGTGGATGGAGTGATCAGTTGAGATGGAATTGTAACGAATTACAATTTAATGGTAGACTGATGATGTATTCTAGAGAGGAAGGGAGATTTTTTTCTGTTGTTATTTCAGGATGCATCAGTTGTGTGACATAGCCTGCTTCGACTTGTACACAACTGCGTGTTCTGTGTGTGACTTAGAGCACTATCTACTTGCGATCATTAACACCAAACCTCTCGGTAATCAGACGACTTCCATCTCATGTGTGATGAAACGTGACCATCCTGTTTCGATACATTACATGAACTAAGATTTATGTGATGTACTCCATTCCTCTGTCGCATCTTGGGTATAAAATCCAGACTTCAGTTCCATAAGTGGGGTGATTCCAAGTTAGCGACAGGTGTTTGTCAGGCACTACAATCCCTGTGTGTACATCTGCTTGACAGATGTCTTGTTTACAGAGTTAGTGGGGGCATGACATGTAATTTCACATGTTAAACACCCCTGCTATTCGTTTATCTGTTTCCCTGTAAGAGGTATTCTCTGCTACTAACGATCATTTTATAAAGGGCTGATGTGAGTAAAGTATAATTTCTGAACCGTAATTGGATGTGAACAGTGAACGCTATAAATCTCTGGAAAGCTATATTGTGCGTGTATGACACAGAATCGATGTTTTAAGGAAGAATTTTTTTTTCATTTAATTGTGTTACTATATTTATCATAGAGAAACCTGCAAGAAGGATGTATGTCATGCACTGGAAATATATTTCTTACATTGGAATATTAACATCGTTACATTCCACATGACTAATAGGTCTGAAACTGAAGGGATCTAACATTATAGCCTGTTTTAAGTGCAGAACCATGTAGCCTTAGGAGTGCATGTGTTTATGGTCTCTTTTACCAACGCCTTCTAGATACCAATCCCAGACACTAGAACAATACTTTAGAATTGACACTGTAATTGATTTACGTAAAGTGTTTCAAACTCCATCCATCTGGAGCTCCATCATGCTTGTTAACTGTTTGCAATTACTTCACAACACTTTCATATTTACTACTACACACCGTTAAGGGTGTAAGTAGGCTGTTTAGGTTTTTTTTATTGGTAACGCCACCTCTGTATGAAAATCACTGGCTGTGCTGTGTGCAGTATGTGGCTGCTTTGCATTGTTGTAATACACGCCATTGTAATGTTAGGCAGCTGGCTGTGAACAGCGCGTAGCGTTGCGCAGTTGGAGGTGAGCCGCCAGCAGTGGTGGATGTGGGGAGAGAGATGGCGGAGTTTTGAAATTTGTCATGAACTGCTATATATATTATGACTATTGAGGTAAAGACATTGGTTATTCTCTATCAAAATCTTTCATTTGCTAACTATGCCTATCAGTAGTTAGTGCCTTCAGTACTTTGAATCTTTTATTTAGCTGGCAGTAGTGGCGCTCGCTGTATTGCAGTAGCTTGAGTAGCGAAGATTTTTGTGAGGTAAGTGATTTGTGAAAGGTGTAGTTTAATGTTAGTCAGGGCCATTCTTTTGTAGGGATTTTTTTGAAAGTCAGATTTCGTTGCGCTAAAAATACTGTGTGTCAGTTTAAGCACAGTTGTATAAATTGTTCAAAGGGGACGTTTCATATGTCGACCCTTAGCCGAGGATTCCTCACTGGAATCTTCTGATTTTTTTTTCTTGTAGTTTGTGTAATTAGTGTAGCTTTTGTTTATTGCTAGCGCATAATTGTAGAAAAAATCTCCTTTGTAGTTGCAGTCTTTCATTGTTGTACAGTAAAACAGTTGTGGCATGCATGTAGATTTGCACCAAGTATTTCGCAGCTGCAATTAACTAGATATTATTTTCAGTGTTATGTTAATGTGTTCTCTTATTTTTGCTCTTCAAATTGTGTTTATCTGTGTTGTCGTGTGAAATACTGTGACAATAATGGCGTGTGAAAAACGTAATACTAGGCTCCAAAGTAAACTCATAAATGACAGTGAAAACGAAAGCAGTGTGTTAGCGCCACCGAGTAATGAATTAACTGATGTTCAAAGTAGTAATTTGGTAATTGTGCATAGGGAAATGGAGCGGGCGGCAAACAATGGCGTGGACAGTGAAACAATTAGTGAAGAGGGAAGCATTATCGATCGATCGGTCAGCAACAGCTCGCCTCAGGAATCGGGAATGACAGGACACAATTTTGCAAATATTGTAGACTCAGGTTTTGGGTTCTCACCGTTTTCTCAAATGAGTCAAGACACATTTTCCACTTGTCAAAATGTGAATGTTGCCGGTGCAAATTCACTGCCGAAAAGCACTGAGGAACATGTTTCAGACACCAGTGCATTGTTATTACAATTAATGCAACAAATGGGACAAAAGCTTGAAAAATTAGACACAATGGAACAAAATCAGAGACAAACACAACAAAAGCTTGAAAAGTTAGACACAATGGAACAAAATCTTCAAAAGTTAGACACCACACTTGAACAAACACGTGAAGATTTAGCTACTGAGTTACATAACATTGAATCGAAATGTCAAAAGGTCTGTAATGACGTAAAAACACAAATTTGTGAGCATTTTCAACCTATTTTTTCGCGGCATGAAAATGCATTACAGAATCACGAAGCTGCCATAATAGAACTGCAAACTATTGTTCATCAAAATCATGAGACCCTGCAAGCTAAAATTGACTCAGTTGCATCTACCGATTCGGTTATGCAACTTGCAAAAACTCAAGAAAACTTAAAGGACACAGTAGATACTCTGAAAATTGGTTCAGAAAGACACATGGAGGACATTAGTTCATTATCAGAGAAAGTCGTTGAACTTTCGAATCAGCTAAATAATTTATCTACGAAGGTAGATGATAATCTGAATGACACAAAACCGGTAGTCTTTAATGACACAGAAGAGAGCGAACAAATTAGGAAACTGAAACAAAATCTGAATCAAATTAATACGCAACACTAAAGAGAAATCCGGGAAGTACAAGATCAGCTGACAGGTAATACAAGAATTACGTATTTCAGAGGACACTCGCGCTCCAACACGGGAAGAGGGACTTAGAAATACGGAAAAGCCGCAAAATAATAACACAGGTCATTTCGGAAGTTATGAAAGAAATTGGCAATGTGCACCGAATTTTGAGATGGAACGGCCGACACGACCTAACAATGACCGATATGCGACTCGCCGACATGATGATTTTGACTATAAGCTGTTCATTACTACACGTAAATTCAAAACATTTAAGAATTCTGTCAACAACATTCATCCACAAGCATGGCTCCATCAATTCTCTCATTGTTTTCCTCCCAACTGGTCATTGCAGCACAGATTAGAATTTATGTGTGGATACTTGGAGAATGAACCAGCTGTAAGAATGCGATCGGTCATTCACGATTGTCACAGTGAAGGAGAATTTTACCATGCCTTCCTCTCAGCATATTGGTCTCAAGCCACACAAGACCGAGTAAAACATGGCATCATAATGATGAAACATTTCGAACAATCTGAATTCTCCAGTCTTGTGAAATATTTTGAAGACATGTTGCATAAGAATCAATATCTTTCAAACCCATACAGCCCTTCAGAACTCATCCGCATTTGCTTAATGAAATTGCCTGAACATTTAAGAAATATTATTTCAGCAGGACGTTGCAAAGACGACATTGAAGCTTTTCAGGGACTCTTACAAGAATTAGAAATTGACACAGACAGTCGCGGGATGCGAAAACAGAAACACAACAATTACAGGTCACATCCGTCGCAATTCCGCGATGAAAGAAATAATAACTGGACACGACGAGGCTATTCTCACAACGTAAATCGTGACCAAAACAGACACCACCCATATGACAACGACTGGCAGAGTAATAATAGTTACAGAGAAAGATCGCATTTCCGTAGCAATGAATATGACAGAGATTACCATAGAAACAGACAATATGGGTACCAAAACAATTATTATCAAGGGAGACAGAATAACTTCAGACGCAACAGTTCAGCGCGCAGTTACGATCCAGGAAGAAATTCTCCACCACATGACTGACAAGAAAGAAATTATGAAATCTACCGACATGACGACAGACGAGATAATCATAACGACAGACCTGAATTTCATCAGAACTGGCGGGATTCAAACAGAGCAGGGCACTTTCGACAACGTGAATTTGTAGAAGCTAGGTCTCCTAATCCCAATAACGACGCGCGCCAACAAAGAGACAGACAATGACCCGCACAGCAGGCAGCTGCGTGCGCCAGCTGGCTCAGGGAAAAATAACATAGACGCTAACCTTGAGAAAAATTCCAGTATTCTTTACCGATGTATACCACTTGACAATTGCGTTAAAGTTGAAACTCTGCGTACTAGGAAGAGCAATGGGTTACACCATATTTCACATGTAAAACCGTTTATTGAAAAATAATCTGCTTTTTAACTTTGTCTTTGCCATAAAACTTTTCACTTCACATTTCTAGTATGCATTGTCAGACTTAGAAACTGTTAACATGCAATAATGTTTGAAGTTAAATATCCAATCAAGAACCAAGAGAACTTATTTAAACAGAAATTACGAATGCATTGTTATTGTGAACAGACGACACAGTGTTATTGTGTGTGTACATTCTTGCTTGTTAGTCGCACGATTACGTAATGACTATAAGGCTCACATACTTAGAACATTTACCAGTACTGCTAATGAGATTTTAATGCAACATTTTGGTTTACTTGAAAATACATTGTGGATTCAAAGTGCTTTCTGAGAGATACCAGATGACACAGTGGTTAGTTTATTTGACAGCTACACGACTATATCACGACGCTACTAATGTGTGACACAATTTACATTGTTGCTTTTGCGATGTATCTGTTTTATGTCTGCACAGTTTTCTGAATTCTTCTGGAAAGAAAAACATGTTTTAGTAGTAACTTTGTGGTATAGCAACAATGAGACAGCCTTTTTCGTGGCACAACAATACGTTACAGTACAGTACTTTCTTCATCACGGAAATAAGCATAATAACTACGATATCTATACACAAAGCATTTCACTTTTGTTTATCATGAGGTAAGTACATTGACTTCTGCAGAACTTAGCTTTCGGAGGACGATAACTACGAGACTTTCACAGAGGTTATCTTACAACATGACGCACAGTTTAGCGCTACAGTACACGTATTTGAGTGATTAATTTCGCACTTAAAACATTTATTTTTTTAAGATATTTGAAGTGCAATGATACAAGGGTTTTCCGTGATACATTTCATTCCATTGCTGTAATCTGTAACACCTGAGGGTATAATTACATTAATCCTCAGGGGGGTACACGCTTACTTTGTGTACCATGTGTTTGGCAAGCACAAGGAGCCCTAGCTAATATGGTATTTGCTTATACAACTTTACACATCGGTACCATATTTCTCCAACACAAATTACACAGCTATCTGATCATTTAACTGAGAGAGAGACAAACATTTTTTTCTACTACGTCAGTGCCAGCTGTTTACGTAATTACACCGTTGGATAACTTCATGTTTACGCAATTTCACAGTTGGGTAACTTCACACTTATGAAATTGTATTTTGTCTGTACTTTGTGAACTGTTCATATTTTTTCGGAACTATTGTGATACTATGAGAGCTTTGAATGATGTATTTGGTAAGGGAGCATGATTTTAAAGTACTTTTGAGGTAGATGACACTATTGAAATGAGCAGAGAATATTTTTTAGGGTTTGAAATTATTGCAGAAAGCTACGACGTTTTTGAGATTTGACGGAGGTGTGATGTTATTTTTACGATGACGATGTGTATTATGCTGTTGAGATATGTTTATGATCAATAAGCCGATGCTATATGAGTTATTTGAGTATGCTATGTATTTATTACGATGAAATATTGAAGTGTCGTCGCAAGATTGACTTGTCGACGAATATGTATATGTGTAATAAGGTAAGGAGTAATGAATAGTGGTTAGGGACTCTGACTTGTGAAAAAGGATGTTGGAAACCAAGAATCGTACTTTAAGAGTTATGAAACGCATGTAAATGCGTGAATGTATCACAATGCCTACAAAAATTTTTTGGACACTGTTATATCAATAGGATTTTGTTTCTACACATTTGTAACGCAAATTTTCGACCTGTGAAATTTTTATATGAGACTGCCACTGTAGCGGAAACTGCTGTCGTAAATATTTCAGTAAGAAAGATAAGTGACCTTGACGTACTGCGTTGTGGCGCCCAGCTGGGCCAGCCACCTGCAGAAAAAGCCATTAGGTGAATAAAAAAAGAGGCCATTAACCTCGCTTCTGACATTCCTTTGTAGAAAGCATCGCAAATACGACACGCTAATTACTTGGAAACATATCGTACTTTCTGATATTTACTGAAATGCCTAATGAAATGACAAGAAATAGTTTGTCTACACACCTGATTATGACTACTGTCTTTCTAGATGAGAGATTTTTTTTACTACTTATGAAATGCCACAGGGCTATTGAACGATGTTCTTATGCTTTGCTTTGTACATAGTTGCTTATTTCATTTGATATCTAGTTTCTAGCTGCACTGCAGCATTGGTTAAAATAAAATTTTATAGATGTACTAATATAAATATTTTCTGTCTACAGATCCAGTAAATAATAGTTTTGTGATATATTTCGAAAAAAATGAGGGAGCACAAAAAGACATTTCCCTTCACAGGAACTGTATACATAATTTTCTTTACAATACTTGGTAATTTATTTCATAGAATAAGTTTTTGTGGTGCACCACTTTAATTACATAGACATTAAGATGCGATTATACATTACCTTTATCTGCATTGTTGTCTTTAGTGTACTATTTTTTCTGCTTGAGCTATGTCATGTTTAGGTATAAGATATTTCATTTTCTGCTACTGTTTGCCAGGCATAGTGCTACTGAATTTTAATTTCTATTATTCTTTTAAGCCAGTTTTACTACTGTTTTATTTTTCTTGTTTGCTGCTCATTGCCTTATATTAGTTGTAATTTATGCTGCTTGCTTTGCCTTTTGTATTTTTTATCATTGCTGTTTGTGTTAATTGTTTTGTGCTGCTGCATTGCCTCGTTCCTTAGTTTAGCATCTGAGCTCAGTAGATTTAAGTTAGCTTAAGAGGGGGTAGACTATATAAGAGAATGAGTTGCGATGAATTGGAAGAAATGCATTGAGAAGTCATACGAAAAAAGTACAGAAAACAGGTATAGATAGGACTTTTTGGAAATAATGAGGAACGAAGGCAGATCTCCGAGAAGTAAAGAAAGTTTTGTTTGCAAAATACTGCAGTAAAAGAAACCCTGTCCTTTCCTTGTGTTATCCCACTATGTGTTTGTGTTCCCTTGTGTATTTATGTTTTTCCTGTATTTATATGTTTATCTGATAAGACTTATGTTGTAGAATTTTTCTAATACTAAGCTACATTCACTATGATGAGGAATACTGTTATCCTCAAATATAATTGGCATTAATAATATGTTATTTACCTTGTAAATATGCTTAGACATTATTTATTCTGTTTTGTTTTAATGCTCATGTGTGAAGTTGATGTTTCAAAATTTATTCTGATCTTTTATGTATCTACTTATCTCATAATTCCTGTAACATTGATGTATATGTTTATTTCTATTCTGTTGTAAAGCCTGTACTACAAATGTTATCTGTATTGTTATGTTTTTAATGATGTATTTTGTATCCTTGTAATTGTATTCTTATGTTATAAAATTGTAATTGACACCAGGTCATCAAATTAAGTAACTTGTAAGTTACATTTCACTGCACACATTTCTGTTGGTCATAGTATATGGACAATATGTGAGAAGTAGGGACTGTTAGTATTTACACGTGTGTTAATAATTCAGCAAGGGACTGGATAACAGCATTGCTGGTTCTAAGGACAATTCCAAAAACTTCGTGAGTGCACAAGTGGTGGTTATGGACTTGCTATATTATCCGCAAGACTCTTCAATGGTAATTGTGCACCTGCATAGTCACAACAGATGGCTGCTGGCCATCTCTACAAGGACTTCAGTGGGTCTGCATCTTTGATGACCCATCAATACCATTATTTCTACAAGGACTGCAGTGGGTCTGCACCTCTGGTGGCCCACCAATACCACAATCTCTACCAGGAATACAGTGGGTCTGCACCTCTGGTGGCACACCAAAACCATACTCTCTACCAGGACTACAGTGGGTCTGCTCTGTGATGACCTACCTACCAATACTCTTCAAAACTTCGATTGACTCTGCTGTGGGTTTGCTCTGTTGTGGCCCATTACCTGTCAGCATGTCAAGAGTCAGCACTGTCTTTCCGTTGGAAGGACAACACTACTTCTTCAAGACTGCATGGAAATCCACTACTTCTGTGTGCAATTTCTTTTACTAATGAGACTTGTAAAAAAAAAACTGTAATTACTATTATGATGAATGATCAGAACTATCTTTATGGACTGTGAGAAAATTTTAGCTTTTGACCAACATTTTATCAATAAGTGTGTGCATTTGATTTCTTTGTTATTGTAATTACGATTATGAAAAATTTTAACAAATATGTATTGCCCAGTGCCCAAAACAATTTGTAAAATTTTTTGTGGGGAGCATGGGGGCTATGTAAGTAGGCTGTTTAGGTTCTTTTTATTGGTAACGGCACCTCTGTATGAAAATCACTGGCTGTGCTGTGTGCAGTCTGTGGCTGCTTTGCATTGTTGTAATACTCGCCATTTTGTAGTGTTAGGCAGCTGGCTGTGAACAGCGCGTAGCGTTGCGCAGTTGGAGGTGAGCCGCCAGCAGTGGTGGATGTGGGGGGAGAGATGGCGGAGTTTTGAAATTTGTCATGAACTGCTATATATATTATGACTATTGAGCTAAATACATTGGTTGTTCTCTATCAAAATCTTTCATTTGCTAACTATGCCTATCAGTAGTTAGTGCCTTCAGTACTTTGAATCTTTTATTTAGCTGGCAGTAGTGGCGCTCGCTGTATTGCAGTAGCTTGAGTTGTGAGGTAAGTGATTTGTGAAAGGTATAGTTTAATGTTAGTCAGGGCCATTCTTTTGTAGGGATTTTTTTGAAAGTCAGATTGCGTTGCGCTAAAAATATTGTGTGTCAGTTTAAGCACAGTCTTGTATAATTGTTCAAAGGGGACGTTTCAAGGGGTGCTAACCTCCTCGACATGCGCGCACATGGAGAAATCTTGTGGACTTGGATGGGTGCGGAACAGCAGTTACGCACTCGGCTAGCTCCTTTCATTCACGAG